>NW_011494889.1:1300654-1310513 GCF_000754665.1 Bison bison bison | reverse complement strand
AAATCAATTACTATTAAATCTTAAAGAAATGTATATAGATCATTTATAGAGTACAAATACTAGATTTTTGACTAGACAAAGTCAACTTTTTAAAAACGATGCCATCCCATTACTCTCAATACAGAGATTCCCCCTTGCCTACCAGAAGGGTTCCAAAGGGTTAAAAAGAACCTTCCCAATCATGCTCTTACATAAATTCTCAAGCCCAGCCAAACTATTCTCAACTTTATCACTTACATACAATTTGCTCATATTGCTCCTTCTCTCTCCCTGCTCACCTCCAGGACATTGACAAAGCTGAATTCTACCTATTTCTTCAAGGTACAGGTAAATTTCCTTTTCTCTTTTTAGACTGCTCTGCCTCACAGAGATCATTCTCTCTTCTGTCTACCAAACAACTGGTTTCTATAACATGTACTGGATGTTCACAGTGTTATAATAGCACATTTTTTTTGTAGTGAGAATAATTAATGTTCTTGTTTAATATATTATGTACATACATTCTCAAAGACAGGATTCCTACACCTTGCTGACATATTTAATCAACTTCAGGACTGTTTTGTATTTGTGCCCACACCCTTCCTCTGGGATAACTTTTCTGATTGTTGAGTGCACCTTTAATTTAGCATTTCTTCTCAGGAGGTTAGGTGAATAGTGAACACTCTTATACACTTGAAATTTTCTTAATTTTGCTATCATTCTGGAATAATACTTTAGCAGAATACAAAAGTCTATCTATTCTAACAGAACTTTGAAGCTGTTAGTTCTGTCTTCTGGCATCTATGTTGCCAATGAGAAATCTAGTATAGGTCTAACTAAGTCCCTTTAGGTAAAGCCTTTTTCTCCCAACTGTTTTCGTATTTTCCCCTTTGTTTGCTGCAGTTCTACTATTATTGTTTCTTGATGTGGATTTAGCTTTATTTACCCTGTTTAGTGTGGGGGTAAGGGGTGCTTCTGTGGTGGCTTAGGGGTAAAGAATCCAGCTGCAATGCAGGAGACTCGGGTTTGATTCCTGGGTCGGGAAGATCCCCTGGAGAAGGAGATGGCACCCACCCCAGTATTCTTGCCTGGGAAATCCCATGAACTTTCCAGAAATCCCATGGACAGGAGAAGCCTGGAGGGCTACAATCCATGGGGTCACAAAGAGTCGGACACAACTTAATGACTCAACAACAACCCTGTTTAGTACCCGGGTACACTTTTGATGTGATGACTCATAGCTTTCAGCAATTCTGGAAAATCTGAGATATTACCTCCTCTGCTCTTTGAACATACTTATTTTACAACCTTCGTTAAAATTGCATAGTAGTGAATTCAACTCTAATTAAAAAAATTTTTTTGGCAGAGGGGGAGTTTTAAACTTGTATTTTGGGTACTGCAGGCTCATTTTTTAATGGGAGTATTTTTTATTTTGTTTTAGCCCAGTTTTCCTTTCTTCCCCTCTCCTGACAATTGTTTTTGCGGTTGCTTGCACTTGCTCCCTCTCCTAATCGGATTTTGTACAATTCTTAGCTCTAAAACAGTCCAGACGATAACATTTAAAAACTATACCTCTACGGTGATATTAGGGATATACAGAGCCAGCAGACAAGATAACTCAGTTTCTGATCATTAAACTGTGCTTTTATCCTACTTTCTCCATTTAACTCACAGCTTCTAACAACACTATGGTTTCCCAAAGTTGGCAGTGCTGGCAACTTTTCAGGCTTCAGACACAATAATGGAAATCAGGCTGGGGAGAAAGGGTTCTCCTCACTCCATTCCTTCCTTTAAGCAATAAGCTTGGCTCCTTTCCCATCTTCTGAGGAGCAGCTGAACAACCTTCTGCCTTCTGGCCAGGAGCTTGGCAGGCTAACAGTTCCGGTCGTACCAACAACTTTCTATTTCTGATCACTTTCAGGTCATCTGAAATGTTTGTTTTGATTTTGAGTCAGCTATGACATTTTTGTTCTCTTTTTATATTCGGCCACTGCCATGTGGAGGATGGTGTTGAAACAGGTCATTTGGACCAAGCCTGACCAGAACTCTCCTGTGTCTTTTGTCTGAACCTCGGTGCCCAGTATGGTGCCAAACATAGAAGAGATTCTCAATAAGTAACTTTCACACAAAAAGTACAAATAAATGTGTATATATGAAAATATGTCAATGGAATCTTGAATCACAATAGAGGAGCACTAACACATTCATAAACAATCATAGTAGAATATGTTTTATTTGCTCTGATTAAAAATAACCATACTGTGCATGTCAATCACATGAATGTGATAACTTCTGTGTAATTCATAATAAGCTTGAAATAGTTATAATTTTAAGAAAATGAGTGAGCTAATTGGCATAAAACACTAACCATAGTGTCTGATTTATCTCTTCTTGAATCCCTTTGTTCTCTACATACAATATACTAACGGTGATATCATTCTAAGAAAAGTTTATCTTGAATCAGAAACAGAAATTAACATGCATCAATCCATACTCATTTAGCAAATTCATTCACATATCATTCCCAGAAGAAACTCACCCCAAGAAGCTTTTTTGTAAGAGGAGTATACTCTAAGGAAGAAGAAAAGGTATTCCAAAGCACACCAAGAAACAACAGGATACAATACATTTACAAAGTGTAGTACAATAACATCACAGAAAGTAGAGCTATTATCCCCAAGTATTCTTAAAGAAAGGAAAAAAAAAAAGGAGGGGAAGAAAGAAAGAAAAAGAAAAGGTCAAAGAATAAAAAAAATCCATCCAGGGTCTTGAGCACTGGCCAAGAGAAAATGGTCTTTGATTTTGGAAATGGTCTTCTGATTTTATTTTTCACTGACATATGCTTGGTACAGAGAAAGCAAGTTCATTAGATTATTGATTTCAAAAGAAAGAATGTTTAAAAATACCCAATTGCCTTTAATTCTCTGTCCATCATAGGACCTCTCTGACTTAGAAGTTTACCTTTTAGGAGAATAAACACAGCAAATGGAAGTGTATTGTTCTGCTCTGAGCTAGTTTTGTTCCCACCATAACATAAAAAAATTGACATTATACTTCACAAATAAGTCTTCAGTTACTACTGGCTAAACAGACAAGTGTCCTTCCACCAGCAGTGATGAAAGTCCGAGGTTACTGCACCAAAGTACAAACATCTCTACTTCATTTAAAACTCTGTACATTCAGCGATTAGTAATTTCAGCACAGCTACACTAGGTCATCAAATTGTTATATCATTCAGTTTACAGTTGGAAATGACCTCAGTGGTCATCTCTTTTATAGAATTCCTAATCTCATGACTGTTAGCTGTTACCTGATGAGCCTACTGATATCAGAATTCTCTAGAAGATCCATTAAAACACAGATCACTGGGTCTTCCCCTTCCCCACTCCCCACCAGATCCTGATTTGTTAGTTTCAGGCTAGGGCCCTGAGATTTACATTTCTAACAAGCTCCTAGAGGATGCTGAAACGGCTAGTTGAGGCGCCAACTTTGAGAAGCACTGCTCTAGCTTCTTTCCCTTTTTACTACATCCTACAAAGCTGATGGGTGTTCTTTGGAAGGAATGATGCTAAAGCTGAAACTCCAGTACTTTGGCCACGTCATGCGAAGAGCTGACTCATTGAAAAAGGCTCTGATGCTGGGAGGGATTGGGGGCAGGAGGAGAAGGGGACGACAGAGAATGAGATGGCTGGATGGCATCACTGACTCAATGGACACTGGGTGAACTCCGGGAGTTGGTGATGGACAGGGGGGCCTGGCGTGCTGCGATACATGGGGTCGCAAAGAGTCGGACACAACTGAGCGACTGAACTAACAAAGCTAATCAAATGAATTCTCCTCAGACCAGACATTTATGTAGTATCTACCACTCTCTTACTAAAGCTACTCCATTTAATGTTAGCCCCTCTATAAATCAGATTCCTCATTCATTCTGACCTCATCTCTTGTCCAACCGAGCAAACCCTTTCACAATTCTGCCACTTCTGTTCACCCTCTGCAAGGAGGTTCTCTTTTTCTGCCAATAAATTTTTACTATTTTCTTAATCAATGGTTATTTATTCATTCAGTAGTTCAATAAATATTTGTGAAGTACCACCATAGTGGGTTCTATGGGTTAGTTACTATGCTTGGTGCTGTGAAAAAAGCTGAGGTCAAATCTTCCATAATTAACCTTGAATCAACACCAAATACCCCATGACTCTAAATCTCTCTCAGAAATTAGATTCCTTAAACAATCAAAAACTTCTGACCCCCCAAAAGCATTTTGAAGTGGTTTTTCCAGAAGTGGAAATGGATATACAATGAACTTACTATACTCTCTTTCCTTATCCTCTTATAAGGGCTTCCCTGGTAGCTCAGCTGGTAAAGAATCCACCTACAATCAGGAGACCCCTGTTTGATTCCTGGGTGAGGAAGATCCTCTGGAGAAGGGATAGGGGATCCTCTTATAAGTTAGAATCTACTGTAAAAAGAGTTAAGGGTTTAATAAAAGATGCCATTACGTATAAGCTGAATAGATTTGCAGTATCTTCTTCTCACATAATAGGCTTTAAAAAAGTAAGTGCTAACCCAGAGGGATGGTATGGGGAGGGAGGAGGGAGGAGGGTTCAGGATGGGGAACACATGTATACCTGTGGCGGATTCATTTTGATATTTGGCAAAACTAATACAATTATGTAAAGTTAAAAAAAAAAAAAAGTAAGTGCTAGTAATTACAAGTTGATGCTTGGTATTCTCTACAGATAAAAGAAAACTGAAATATTTGAGGGCAGAAAATAAACCTTACATCTTGTTGTCTCTGGAGTTTCACAGATCACACAACAATTGCTCAGAAGTTAGACAAAAGGATGAAACTACTCAATGCCCTTTAAATTTTTCATATAAAATATTTCTATAGATAACACTATAGCAATACATATTTAATGGTAACATTTTACTCACTCTTTTGAATCAAATATTTCTTAAATCCTCAGTCCTATGAGTACATTTTAAAATTTGCTTTTACTCATGCTTACTTAAATTTTAAATAATATTTATTCATATTCTAGCACAAATCTGAATGAAGTCATACAAGTTATCCAAAACTAATAACCCCATGGAATAAATGGAATTATTAATGCTAAAAGAAGCTTTCACACAGACCCAATTAAATCAATGTTATAATTTTATTAAAGCATGACAGAAGAGTCCATGTAAGTGCAATAAAGTTTAATGGAAACTCAGTCTGGTACTAAGAGTAGGCATTATATTCAATGAAAACATAAATTATAAATAAAACATAGTCTTATAGAAGTCTGCAATGTCTCAGAAATTAGCTAACATATACTTATAATCAAACTTATGCATTCAGAGTTTGCAGATAGCTACAGTGATGCTAGATACTGCTTATATAGTCTGCATCTGAAAAATGAAGTTATTCTTTAATTAGCTATTTCTATGCCGAAGTTAATGGTTGTTTGAAAATGAGTCTCATTACATGATTCTGTAAATGTACTCTGTAATAACTAACATTACCACACAGCTGTATAAACATATTTACTATGACATATTCTTCTACCACAGGTGTATATTTTCCATTCTGAGCATTACTAACATGTATTTCATACTAGCCTGATTTGGAATTAACATTGAAGGGAAGAAATTTTTCTTAAATCATTCAACTAATACTAAAATAAAATGTTAACCCAACAGAACACTTACTATGTCATAATCCATTTTTGCATTTTTATGTTCCAACTTGTTCCTAAAAGGGTTTATGGCAGCTATTTAATTTCTTTATTTTAGAAATATTAACAATTAAATCCTCATCTAAAATGTCAATAAGATCAGCCTCAACATAAATTAGGATTTGCATTTACCAGCATACATCACTCACAGCATAAGTATACTTTATATTTTTCTAGTAACATAGTAAAATATAGTTTAATAAGGTTAATAAACTATTCCAATAATATAATAAGTAGAAATCACTTTATTAGGACACGAGCTCCTGAATAAATTAAAGATAAATTATTCCTTCTAAATTTAATATAAGTACCATAATAAGAGAAAAGACTTCAGAAATGAACTTTTAGCCTCTTTTGAACATCAAGAATGCTAGTATTGGGTTTCCCTGGTGGTCCGGTGGTGAAGAACTGCCTTGCAGTGCAGGGGACATTGGTTCAATCCCTGGTCTGGGAAGATCCCGGATGCCACAGGGCAACTCAGCCCATGGGCCACAAGTACTGAGCCCTCACGCTCAACTACTGAAGCTGGTGCACCTGGAGGCCGTGCTCCACAGCAAGAGAAGCCACAGTTAGAAGCCTGCACCCTGCAACTAGAAAATACGCCCCTGCTCACCACAACTGGAGAGACCCCACACACAGCATCAAAGACCCAGCACAGCCAAAAGTAAAAATCAATCAATTTAAAAAGAATGCTAATGTTAATTGAGAATGAAAAAGTCTAAAAACATGTTAGTATATACATAACAATAAATGGCTCAGTAATGACTTACAATGTAACAGACCAAACACTGAATGATCACTTAAGAGCAGAGGCTTAGGAAGGCTCCCATAAATATATTTTGGAGATAACTTTTTAGCTTTGGAAAAATAAGAGACGAAAAACTTCACAATGGCAGGTAATCCAACACCTTCCATGTTTCAAGTGATTTCTAAGGATGTGTAGGCCTTTATCTAAAGGACATGAGAATATTTTTCAGCCAATGTCCAACAACTATTAGCTTCATCTTCCCTGATTAGGGAAAGGAATAAACAGACTCTTTTTCCTTTCCAGTCTAAATAACACAAGATCTTTAAAACCAGCTTATGGAGCTTTTGTTTTCTCTCTCATCCTAAAGGGAAAACACAGTAACTCAGGTACTTGATAAAATAAAAAGCTATGTTCCAAATTCTTCACGTTATTGTATTAGTAGTTATATTTAAATATACAACTTTACATTTTAAAACCTACTTAAAAAAAAAAAACCTACTGTTTACAATTAATGCTTACTTAGACACAGCAACATATTTACCCATTTTTCTTCGCTCATATTGATTCTTGCATTTCACACTTTCCATCTGGGTTCACTTTCTTTCCAGTTGAAACATATGCTTTTGTAGCTCTTTTGGCAAAAATCTTTGAATAGTATATATCTTCAATCTTTCCACATTTCAAAATGCCTTCTTTTCACTCATACTCTTAAATATTTTCCTCAGTACTTTGAAGACATTATTCCACAGCCTTTTGGCATCTGTTAAGAAGTCTGATGGAAAGGGCAATGGCACCCCACTCCAGTACTCTTGCCTGGAGAATCCCATGGATGGAGGAGCCTGGTGGGCTATAGTCCACGGGGTCGCTAAGAGTCGGACACGACTGAGCAACTTCACTTTTGCTTTTCACTTTCATGCATTGGAGAGGGAAATGGCAACCCACTCCAGTGTTCTTGCCTTGAGAATCCCAGGGACGGAGGAGCCTGGTGGGCTGCTATCTATGGGTCACACAGAGTCAGATACGACTGAAGCAACTTAGCAGCAGCAAGAAGTCTGAAGTGAAGTGAAGTTGCTCAGTCGTGTCTGACTCTTTGTGACCCCATGGACTGTAGCCTACCAGGCTCCTCCATCTATGGGATTTTCCAGGCAAGAGTACTGGAGTGGGTTGCCATTTCCTTCTCCAGGGGAATCTTCCTGACCCAGGGATCGAACCCAGGTCTCCCACATTGTAGGCAAACACTTTTACCATCTGAGCCACCAGAAGTCTGGGGTCAATATTAATTTTCATTCTTGGTACGAAACCTATCTTTCGTCTCTGGTCACTGTTAATATTTTCTCTTAGAGACGACTATTTCAAACCTTTTCTTGGCCCTTCATCCCTCTGACAAATCCTTCTCTATCCTCATGTTGGGTTCATGACCTGGGTATCTATTTCACTACACAAACAATCAGAAGATAACTTCCAAGGCTGCCTGTCATCACAGCTACTCACCTACACAAATTCATTTTCTGCCATCTCCTCTGTTTCTGGAGGTAAACTGTTCTAGGGCTAACCATGACATATGTGTACGAGATACCATTCCTTTCACCTACTAAAGAACACTGTCAAACAATTTTCATTTTCCTCATAAAATTTTCTCTTTCTAGTGGACTATTCCCATCAGTTTACAAACATGCTTTTACTTTTCCCATTTTAAAATAACAAAACAAACCAAAACCTCTCTTGGTCCACATTTCCCTTGAGCTATTGCCCAAATCTCCAGACAAAGCACCTAACTTCAGCTCCCCCTCAGTTCTCTGTTCATATAATTAGTTGAGATAATAGCTTATTTACAATAAGATCATAGTTAACCTAATTGGAATCATATTGTGATCAATTGAGACCATAGTTCACTAATTTTATCTTGATCTCCTTTCTCTAATTTTTCAGGTGAATTATTTTAATGCACTAAAAGTACACTCTGGAAGGAACCAAAATGTCTTTCAGTAGATGAGTAGATAAACGAACTGCTGTACATCCAGACATTGGAGTATTATTAAGCCCTAAAGACGAATGAGCTGCCTGGCCATGAAAATACAGAACTAAGGGATCTTAAATTCATATTAGCAAGTAAAAGGAGCCAATCTGACTGGTTCCAACTATATGACATTCTAGAAAAAGGCAAATCTTTGGAGACAGTAAAATGTGGTTGCCAGGGGTTGAGGCGAGGAGGGAAAGATGAAAAGGCAAAGCACAGGTTTTTAGGGCAGAGAAAATACTCTATATAATACTATTATGATGAGTACTTATACAAACCCATGGAATGTAAACACCAAGAGTGAACTGTAATGTAAGCTCTGGGCTTCAGGTGATTACGATGTGTCAACAAAGGTTCATCATTTGTAACAGCATACTACTCTGGTGGGGGTACTGAAAGCCAAGGAAGCTGTGCATGTGTGGGGAAAGGGGTTGTATGATAAATCCCTGTATCTTCCTCTCAATTTTGCTGTTAATTTAAAAAATTGCTCTAAAAATAAAGTCTGTTGTTTTTTTTTTAAAGTAGGTTCTTGGTTATTTTGGGTGTTGCTCTCCAGTTATGTGTCATCCAGTTTGCTAATTTGTTGAGAGTCACTACTTTTCCATATTCTGACTAATCCATTACTAGGATTTCCAACAGAAGAAAGAAAACAGAAGTACTGAAAATCAACAAACTTAAGAGTGCAGTAAAGTCAAAACCACTCATCAACTGGATTTCCTTTTTAGGTATCTCATATATCATAGATAATAATCCACATTAACTGTATCATGTTGAGTTTGAATGTACGATATAAATTCTTCACATATATTATCTCATTTAATCCTCATTGTTACCTGTAGAGGCAATTACTATGACTAACCTCATTTCTCAATGAGAAAAATAAAACTTATCTCAGGTTATACAATGAGAAAGTGGCAGGACTGACCCCCAAACCTAGGCAGTTTGAATCCTGAGCCTAAACTCTTAACCATTGTATTATCGATCTCAATCTCAGGATTTATGTTAATAAGGAAATGTATACTATCCAACACATGAATCCTATTAGTACTTTTAGGAATTAAACCACTTGAATTTTACTTATTTTAATTAATCTTACTAAATTCTTAATTATACAGTATATATTATACTTTTATTAAACTTCATAATAAAATTATTTGAATTCAAAGTCAGAAATCTTTGAGGGTGTTAAACAATTGCTTTTTGAAATTTTTTCTTACAGCAAAAGCCAGCTTTATACAGTACGTAACACTGAATTTCCTCTTGCTTTAATTAAATACCCTCATTCCTTCAAGGCAGACAATATAATACAAGGCCCTCACCCTTTGCAGTGAACACATAATTAAAATGGAGATTTTATTTTGCATACTCAGTCCACATAAAACTCAGAAT
>NW_011494889.1:1283975-1300554 GCF_000754665.1 Bison bison bison | reverse complement strand
AAAACTCAGAATTAATGCTCATAATTACTCTCAACCATTTTTTAATTACTATTGACCATTTCACAACTTGAATATCACAGATAATTCCTCAACTTAGAAGACATGTTCTAATTTTCTCAGGCAGATACTGAAAGCAAATCACCTTAAAAAGTATCTTAAACTTTTTCTTAGCATTAGAATCTGAGACACTTTTTTCTTGATTTCCCCTCTAAAATCAATAGGTTGAAATTTAGGGGAGAGAGCACAATGACATAGAAAGACTGTGTTAAACTTAATTTCTGTGAACTTTGGTTTTCTTATGGCCTTACTGTCGGAATCAACTAAAAAAGGCTATATTCATATAAAGTGTTATTTTACATAGAAGCTGCTTTGAAAGGTATTTACAATTTATTTACTAAGAAAACATTTAAGTCTTTTTTCCAGAAACATTAAAGACTAAACAGTACAAGAGTTAAACTAACTCAGCATTAAGTGCGTGCTTAGAAAAACCAGAATAAAAACCCAAGTACACTAACTGGATAATTTAATTTAAGCTAGTCAAAAGCTGAGCTCAGATATATAGGAGACAGATGTAAGGGAATGAAAGTAATGTAATACAGCCAAACCTGATGCAACCTCACACATTATCTGTTAAAAATGAAAACCATATCTTTCACAGTGAGCTGCTCTGATGTGTAGGTCATGAGATGACACGTCTAAACATGTTTTAAGCCATTAGGCATTTTTAATTGAAAAAGATTATTATTGCTATTATTAAACTAAAAATTCAGCAGGAGGAGAGTTATAAATTATGAAGTTATAAATTATCTAAGAATTTTCCGTTTGTTTTTCAACAGAATCACTTTTACTCTTTAAAGAACACTCTATGCCACATTCTTAAAAATAAAGGTGAAACTTCAATAATTGTGTTTCCTTCTCTGCTGTATGACCTCAATTAAAAAAAAAAAATTCTCTTTACCACCTCTGAAAAAGAAACTTTGATACTGGTTTAAACTTTTATAATATATCAGCTAGTATGGACTTTTTCCATTCAAAACAAAGTTTATGTCCCTGCAGTTAAATTTCTTCCATCTACTAAGAGCTATAATCCCTGAGAAAGTGACCAGAACTTTACAAATAAGATTTAATAAGAAAGCTTATGTTTTTCCTCAAAGAACATGGCTAGTGAAAATCGGATGTCAACAATTCATCTGTAGGACATCAAGACACAAAGCCAAAGAAAAAATGACAGTAAAAATGCACTACTGACTGAAGATTTAAGACTTGGATTGAAAAAGACATATTCTTGTGATTCAGATTAGATTTAGAATGTTTTTGAAAGTAAATCGAAAATGGTATACTCTTATTTTTAAGGCATGTGTAGTTTGACTAAAACTCCCCAAAACTTTAGCCTCTGAAAATACAACAGAGTAAATATAATAAAACTGGTACATATTTTTAAGATATAAAAACATTCAAATCAAAGTGAAAGCTATGGATGTTAAGAAATGTTTCCTCAAAGGAATGGGGTCTACCTCATTATTTCTGGATTTAACTATAACTATTAGGTGCAAAATTAAATTATTCATGACAGGATCATTGAATTGCCTCTCAGAAAGTTTAATAAAGCATCCTAGAAATACAGACCAACTCCCCATAAATTTAAGTGACAGATGCTTTTTCAAAAATACACAAAACTAGATGCTAGCAGTATTTTAACTATTTTAAAAACAATTTCATCATTTTCTTATTTTTAACCAACTTTACTGAAATATAATTTAACACACAATAGAAAGTACAGATTTTAAGTATATAGTAGAATGAATTTTCACAAATGGATAGATACATCCATGTTCCTACAAACCCAGTCAAACTACAGAATATTTCCAGCACCACAGAAAGTTTTTTTGTACCTTCTTATAGTCAATCTCCCCAGTGTATCCCACTCAAGGCTACCAATGATCTCATTTCTGCATTCATACAATACTTTTGCCGGTTCTAGAACTCTGTAAATGGAACCATATACTATACTTGTGAGCATGCGTGGTCAGTCACTCAGTCGTGTCTGACTCTTTGCAACCCATGGGGGTTGCTAGGCTCCTCTGTCCGTGGGATTCCCAGGCAAGCATATTGTAATGGGTAGCTATTTCCTACTCCAGGGGATCTTCCCGACCCAAACCTGTGTCTCTTGCATCTGCTGCATTGGCAGGCAGATTCTCTACCACTAGCGCCACCTGGTAAGTCATACTATATATACTATGGTGCTTTGCTAATTCAGATGACACATCAGATTCTTATTTCATGGTGAAGTATTACATGGCCACATTCACATTTCTTTGCATTTGTTCTGTTAATGTATTTACAAATAATTATAGCCTGTGGAAAATACCAAACACTGGAAACCTAAACGTTATTAGACAGTATGGGAAGTACATAATGTTCGGATCTCCTAGCAGGTTAATAACATAACATAGAAACACATGTCTGAATCGCCAATTTAAGAACTTATTTTGCTATTGAAACTTGTTATTTCTTGGGACATCACTCATTGGAATTATACAAAGTGGACTATGTGGATAAACTTATTAATATTTATGTTGTTTCCAAGAATGATTCACAATAAGCAGTAGACAGGACTAGGAATACACACTAAAACACAGCAAGAGCCACAAGCAAGACTGATTGGAAACCCTTTTCTCCTCTGTGCTCCTATCCAGGTTCTCAGAAACGTGCATCTTAACCTGTAACCCCCTGGGTCAATGGTTCCTGCTTTTGCTCTGGACTCAGTATCAATGAACTCCTTTAAATCCACAATCTCTGCCTTGATTCTTAAACCTTAATTCTAATAGGAGCATTGTAACTTTCTCCATTTTGCTGATTTCTCCACTATTTGGTGTCTGATAAAACAAAGCAAACCCCACATGAAAACACTTCTCCTTAGGTTCCCTATCGATAACTGCCCACCCCGACCCCTACCCCCACTCCCACTGATTTTCTGCTCTTGGCTCCCGATCATGTGGTTGATTGAAACCCACATGATTTTGTGCCCCCCTACTTATCCCCTTCATTTCACTGCCAGTTCTTAATAAATGTATGATTACAGTGTAAGTATATAAATACAGTGTATAAATATATTTTTTATTTTTACTCCTCTGCTTTCTCATTTGCCTTTCACTACTCAACATACGAAACCCTAGTTTCCACTTTTACCATTCTACAGGGTCTGGTCTTACTAAAGGTTGCTAATGAATTGGCAAATGAGACCTCTTTTCAGTTCTTACTCTACTTGATCTTTGTATAGAATTTGATGCCAAACTAGTCTTTCTCAAAACTCTCTTCTAACTTGGTTTTCTAAGTAGTATTTCATCCAGGCTTTTTTTTTTTTTTTACTGCATATTGCTTTTTGCCTTTTTGTTGGCTTTTTGTTCTGGCCTCCCCTTTAAATATGGGTTTTTTTCAAGGTTCTAAGTAAGTCCCAGCCCTTTCATCTAGAACACTCTTCCCGAGTCATTTTAGCTAACTCTGACCTCAATGCAATGCGGGAGACCCGGGTTTGATCCCTGGGTGGGGAAGATCCCCTGGAGAAAGGCATGGCAACCCACTCCAGTATTCTTCCCCGGGAAATTCCATGGACAGAGGAGCCTGGTGGGCTACAGTCCATAGTGTCGCACAGAGTCAGACACCCACTGAAGCGACTTAGCAAGCAACAAGTGAATCACTCAGGCTTCCCTGGTGGCTCAGTGACAAAAAACCCGCCTACCAATGCAGGAGATGTGGGTTCGACTCGTGATCCAGGAAGATCCCCTGGAGAAGGAAATGGCACCCCACTCCAGTATTCTTGCCAGGAGAATTCCATAGACAGAGGAGCCTGGTGGGCTACAGTCCATGGGGTCACAAAGAGTTCGACACGACTGAGCGACTAAACACTAACACTAAGCTCAGTTGACTTCTAAATCCTTATCTGTAGCCTCAGCTCTCTCTTGACCTACTGATACAAATTTCTGTCTCCTGAGTATCTTTACCTGGAAATGACAATAGCACTTTAACTCAACAAGACTAGAGATGCAGGAAGTTATCTTTGATTATCCATTCCTTCACACCACATTCAGTGGGCCATGATATCCTACCTATCTACTCTACCTTCAAAATATTTCTGGAATCATCTCACTACACCTTTGCTCTGAAGTTTCTCTGCTTCAGCTACAGATTGTTCCCTGAATGAGCCATGCTTCTTTCTAATGCAAGACCTTCAAAGAGGTGTTCTCACTTCCTAAAAAGATGTTTTCCCCTCTCCTCTTCCTCACTTTGCTAACTCCTGCTGCTATGGATTGAGTTGTATTCCCGTCAAATGTATATGTTGAGATCCTAATCCCTAGTTCCTCAGAGTGGGACTTCATTTGGAAATAGGGCTGATGCAGAATAATTCGTTACAATGAGGTCATATGAAGGAGCGTGGGCCTCTAATCCAATATGGCTGGTGTCCTTACGAAAAAAGTGTGTGGACACAGACATGCACACAGGGAGACTGTCATGTGAAGATGAAGGCAGAGGTCAAGGTGATGTGTTTACAAGGCAAGGAACACTAAGGACTGCCGGCAAATCGGTAGAAGCTGGGAGAGAGGGATGGGACCCATTCTCCCTCAAAGCCCTCAGAAGCAACCAACCATGCGGACACCTTGATCTCAGACTTCTAGTCTCCAGAACTGTGAAACAGTTTCTATTGTTTAAGCCATGCAGTCTGTGGCACTTGTTATGGCAGCCCTTGGAAACTAACACATGTAGACATCACTCAGATCTTAGCTCAAATGTCACTTCCTCCAGAGAGTTTTCCCTGACTCCCTCAAAATGGACATGGTCTCACAACACTCTTTACTCTTCTTTTATGGCATTCATCAGACTTGTCTGCATGACTCACTGTACTGGTTTTTATCTCCTCGACTAGTCCATCAAATAGATCAGCACATGTACATGATTAGTTTTCCATGCATTACTGTCTTTGAAGCACTGATCCCCACCTGAAATGATCATAATCATTTATTTACATCCTTATTTATCACGTCCCTTCACAGAGCATAACTCCAGCTTGTAGAACAGCGCCTGGTACATGGTTGGTGTTCAGTAGTTATCTATTAAATGAACTAAGGCATAAATACACTCTAAGATGAAAACCTGTGACAGTTTTGCTCACTAGTGACTGTGTCTCCAGTGCTCAACATATATATCGGAAGCTATATGGTCATATGAAAGCACTCTGTAATTATATATGTTCAGACAACAATGGTAATTTTTGCTCCAAACAGAAGGAATATGTCCATGAAAAGACATGACTAATTCAAAACTTAACGTATTCCCAGGATGCCCTCCCTATTCTTGAGTTATGAGCTATGTCATTTCCCACTCTGACAGGTTGTAGTTTGCATAATTCACAATAGATAAGTTCCATCTACCATTCAATTTTAAAATATCCCATTTTCAATCATTCTAGATAATGCATCTTCCTTTTTACATTGGTATAGAGATATTAACCCTGGAAAATAGCTTTACCAAGCTATACTAGAATGTCTAAAGTAACAAATATATATAATATTAAACTTGTAAGTTACAAATAAAAATAATAATTATATATGTTGAATAAATGAATGAATGAACCTATTTAATAATGACAAGCATATCATTATCAGGAAGTTTAAATATACTAAAAGTTTGGAGATTGTAACCTTTCATATAATATAGTAAATCTTTTACAGTAAGAATATTTTATTTATCAATTTGCCTCTGCTTTCCACTTGATATTTAATATTTAAGAATATTTGCCAACAAAAGAACTCAAAAGGCCCAGCTATGGCTGATCTCAAAATTATTTAAATTCTTGGAATGAGGATATAAAACTTACCATTTTCTTCGTAAAGATTTCTTTTCTAAAACAGCAAAATGGAAAAGGCTCTAAAAATTTTTTTTCAAGATTGTCAAAAACATAAATTGTCTTCCTTTGAATGCTATGTATTGCTGAGGTAATACAAGCAACATTAAGACATTTTTAAAAATTACTTTCAGCCATTATCCTGTGTCTCTAATGCAATAGGTATTTTCCTTTTTCTGCGTTTCTTGTACACTTTGCCCCCAAGCGTATATATTTCATGTAGCTGAAGAGCATGTGACTACAACTATAAGAAAAATCGTCACATGCAGAAAATGATAAACCAACTAAAAACTACATTTGGAAGAAAAACAGTACTACAAAAGCCAAGAGATAGTGTCCAAATGCTACTGTTTGTATTCTGTCACCTCTAATCTGAAGATCTCTTGAAAGAGTTCCTTTTAAACACAAATCTTTAGGAACTGCAGAAAAGCACTTATTCGGGGGAAAACAGATTCCTCTATCATTATTCCGTTCAACAGACAAAGCGTAAAAGTTATCTGGATACCAAACAAAACCCTGGCTTTCAGTAGATTAAACATCAATTTATTTAATACTAGCTTCCTTAGATTTTGAAAGTTTTTCCTTCTCTCACTCTTAACCTTAAACATTTTTGACCTCACAAAGATCCCAACACCTTTTCCCCAAATCACATTATCAGAAATATAAAGCAGGTGCTACTCAAAGTATAACATGTATTTTTATCAGAATCTCAGGAAAAAACATTTCTATTACATGTTTTAAGATTAAAAAGAAGCAAACAACCAAAGAAATTAAGAAATTTCTTAAAAGTCTTTCAAACAGGAAAAAAAAAAAAATGAACAAAACCAGTCACTCAAGATAAGGTAGTTAACAAAATGATATAAAAAGAAATCTTAAAATTTTCATAGTTCTGATAAAAGTTAACACTGTTGATGTTTAGGAAGATCTAGTTGCTCTCTCCCAGTTGTGGGAGAAAACAAGGATTATCTAAACACTTCCTGGTTTATCTGCTATCTTCAATGTGCAGCATAATTTATTCTGTTATCAGAATACACTCCGATAAAAACATTGAAAAACTCGAAATTTAAAAATACTCTCCCATTACTGAAATTCTAATTTCTACACCCTCAGCATTCCCTTATTCCAGAAAAAAAATTACTGAAAGTAGAACTTTTAACTCTTTTCAATCAACAAAAACATCACAAAAAATTCTGCTTTAAAGATTCTTTCCTTCTTAAGATTTGTTTGTCCAACACATAATAGCTTGACATGTTTACTTTTTAAAAGGTGGTTTAATAAAACATATTACATATGTTTGCATGTAGCGATATGCTTCAACTCATTCATGTCCTACAGGTAGTACTCAGCCTGTATATCACAAGTGATGCTTATTATGATTGGCTAGTACAACCGGCTAGTATAAAACTAAAGATTACTAGTGGGCCTTTCTCTCCACTGCACACCCATCGCTTAGCAGTGAATGGGGGAAACTCAAGTAGGGCCATGTTGTGACTGTTTTGGGTAACTCTATAAAACCATGGTTTTTCCTGTGGTCATGTATGGATGTGAGAGTTGGACTGTGAAGAAGGCTGAGCACCGAAGAATTGATGCTTTTGAACTGTGGTGTTGGAGAAGACACTTGAGAGTCCCTTGGACTGCAAGGAGATCCAACCAGTCCATTCTAAAGGAGATCAGCCCTGGGATTTCTTTGGAAGGAATGATGCTAAAGCTGAAACTCCAGTACTTTGGCCACCTCATGCGAAGAGTTGACTCATTGGAAAAGACTCTGATGCTGGGAGGGATTGGGGGCAGGAGGAGAAGGGGATGACAGAGGATGAGATGGCTGGATGGCATCACTGACTCCATGGACGTGAGTCTGAGTGAACCCCGGGAGTTGATGGACAGGGAGGCCTGGCGTGCTGCGATTCATGGGGTCGCAAAGAGTCAGACACGACTGAGTGACTGAACTGAACTGAACTGATAGAACCATCTCCTAGAAATGCTCTTTGTTGTTGTTCAGTTGCTTAGTCATGTCCAACTCTTTGTGACCCCATGGATTATAGCACACCAGGCTTCCCTGTCCTTCACCATCTCCCAGAGCTTGCTCAAACTTATGTCCATTCAATCAGTGATCCCAGAGAAAGGCTCTTAAATGACACAAATGGTATTAAATGCCAACCTCTTCCTAACATTCAGGTAGAGCCACTTTGCAAACCCACCCAAAATTGTGAACTCCTTGAAGTCCCACAGTCAATAATATTCCAAGGATTTGTAGCCAAGGACTCAGAAGTGCACCAGTCTGAACGCAGGGTCAATAACTCAGATTAGTGACTGACACAATCAAATGATAACGGGTCAGCAGTGTCACTTCTCTGCTACTATGACCTCTACACCCTGTTCTGACCTGCTAAATTAGGACAAAAGCACTGTTTCCATTCTCAAAGACATTATTTTAAAAATGAAAATATTAAAAATAAAATGAATATTTATAAATAATTATCTAGTTCAGGAAATTTTTATGCCTGAAACTAACAAGTATTTTAAACCACAAATTTCAGCATAATGAAGAAGAAAATACCTTGTCAAGTTTCTTTTAATCTCGACTATCCCAAAAATATCCAGATGCTCTGGCTATGATCAGAAGAAAAGCCAATAAGAAGGATGACAAACAGGCAGGAAAATAAGGGCTTGTACTTCAGATATTCAAACAAGTATTTTAAAAATGTGCCTGTCTTAACAAGCAACATTTAAGGTGGAAGAGGGTAACACACACCAGCTTTCAGTTTCCAGTTTCCCATTAACCTGACATTACGAAGAAACCTGATCAGTTGGTATCTCTGCAACTGGACCTTCAGCTTCTGTGATTTCTTTTTCTCATTTAAAGTCCTTTTTGGCTGACTTTTAAAAATATCTCAACTACACACTCTGTGTTTACGTAGAGCTGTGCATTTATCAATAAACTGGCCCGTCCCAAAAATGTCTGATGTTAAATGCGTCGGTGCCTGAGAATTCTGAGAGACGGATTACATCGAACTATAAATTCCCATAAGGAATCATTTTGAACAACTAATCCTCTGCCTTTAAGTAAATCAGATTAACTCCAAATGATCTCTCTGGAAACTCTTTAAGTAAACATGATGTTTCAAATCACTTGTAGCTATTTTCAACTCCCTTTTGGCAAAGGATTTTTTTCTTTCTAGGCTTTCTAGGTCAGATGATTGGCCCCATGTAAGCAAAGATTGCCTTGAGTCACTCTGCTTCAAAGGAAACGCAACAGAAGATGGTCTCTCAAAACAGTTCTGACATCAAAGTACACTCCAGCTTCCTATACCTTTGGAATTGACAGGGTTAGTCTGTGCAAGTTAAGGAACTTCAAAGAGCTGGCCCCCAGCCAGTCACACATTTGTGCTCAGTAGCCTCCAATACTGAATTAATCCTCCCTAGGGAAGAAATGCAGGTATTATTTACCAGAAAGGTCTAAACTCTGTCTTTTTAGAGTCAGTGGAGCTTTGTCTGAAAATAAATTTGGGGGCTTTGTTGACTTTTTCAATGTAATCTTAAAGCACATAGTAAGTACTCAATAAACATTTCATGAATGGCAGACAAAGCAAGTGCAAACTAATGGGTGTGGCAGCTGCCCACATCATCTGGATCCCATGGAATTCTCAAAGCCAGAATACTGGAGTAGGTAGCCTTTCCCTTCTCCAGGGGATCTTCCCAAGCCAGGGATCAAACCAGGATCTCCTGCACTGCAGGCGGATTCTTTACCAGCTGAGCTACCAGGAGAAGCCCCCGTCATGTGGAGTGTTACCTAATAAACCTCAGGATATTGCTCTGCTTCCTGTCTCAGGTGATCTCTCAGCACTCACTAAGTCACATCTGCCACTGGGACTTCACTTTCACTTTTCACTTCCATGCATTGGAGAAGGAAATGGCAACCCACTCCAGTGTTCTTGCCTGGAGAATCCCAGGGACGGGGGAGCCTGGTGGGCTGCCGTCTATGGGGTCACACAGGGTCGGACATGACTGAAGTGACTTAGCAGCAGTAGCAGTAGCAAGCTCTCTTCGTCATCTGCAGCAGAAAAAAGTGCATCAGCACCATTATCCAATGAGAGGTATCACTGACTAACCTTTTCCTTCATCCCTCTATCTCCCTATACTGGAGATGGCGATGGCAGAACTCTATATACTATATTAAATACACTGGTTTAAGCTTATACATCTCCTTCCAAGTTGCCTTCTACAAGGGTTTTTTTTACTTATAGGGAATAGCACCAGAATATCATGATGCTATTTATGAGATATCATGCTGACTCTTGGAGAGAGATTATAAAACAGTGTATGTTTAATTCTGCCATACAAATCAGGGATGATTTCACAGCAGACAATATTACTGCATATATTTTTTTAATAAAACTCAACCAAGGGTTCATACATCACAATACAAAATAAGCTTATGAATTTTATATGATCATCAAGGATAATATGATTTAACTATTTGTCTTACCATTTAATGTTTACTAACAGAAAGTAGTAACATGAAAACTTACGAGAAAATTAAAAACTGAGCAAATTCTATCCATTTGTCATTTTCAGCCAACTTGGAAAAGACCACCATTACTGTACTTGTTGTTCAGTCACTAAGTTGTGTCAGATTCTTTGTGACTCTGCAGCACGCAAGGCTTCCTTTCCTTCACTATCTCCCTGAGTCTGCTCAAACTCAATGTCCGCTGAGTCAGTGATACTCATGTCATGTTTATGTACTTAGCAGAGATATAAACCAGGAGCTTGTGAGACATCAGAGTGCTTGAGAATGAAGTTATGACATAATCAGGGCGAGTAAAATGGAGGGGATGGCTGCATCTCCAAAGCATCCCCTAATTATGCTCCTGGCAAACCTCTTCAGAAAAGCAGATCGAGCTTTTTGGAGGTCCTGGGCAGCCATGGCAACACCCTCCTTAGCTTAGGGAGGAAGGCAGCACCTGTAGGTCTGAGAGACCCTTTCAGGGGATCTAAAAGATCAAAACTGTAACAATATCAAGTCATTACGTTCCTTCTTCACTCTTTCTCTCTTGAGTGGCCAATGAAGTTTTCTAGAGGCCACATGATGTGCAATATTGCAACAAATGGAATGTAAAGGCAGCTAGGAAAACCCAGATGTCTTCTATTAAGCCATATCATAAAGATATTTGTAAACAGTGTACAGTAATGCCACTACTCTAATTTTTTATTTTGAGAAATAGTTATTTTACATGAAATATGTTATTTATGTAAACATGTAACAGGTTTATTTTGTAATGACTTACTGAATACTTTTAAATTGTTTTTATTTCTATCATGGCAAAGATTGATTGATAGATATAACTCACATAAACAAAAGCTCCTTGAGGTCCTCAACCAATTTTAATAGTATAAAGGGTTCTACAGATCAAAACTTTTGACAGCCTCTGGTTTAGAGAGGAGGAAACGACTAGGTAAAGATTGAAAGGACAGTGCTAAGGAAAAGAAATATATCAGAGACTTAGATGTGGGCTTAGAATAAATAAAACCTAAGCAACTTGCATTTTCACAGTGTCTGGGTGAGTTAATTCATTTATATTTATAGCCCTATAATGTCCCTATAATAATTATTTTGTGTTTTGAGGATCCCAGGAGTCTCATTAATTGGGACTAGGACAAATTAATTTAACTAATGTAACACACTAATTAATCACTTAAAGATCCATTTTCCTCTGTTGTGGCGGGGGTGGGGGGGATGTGTTATGGTGGAAGGGATCCTGTATTGCCATAAATATTTACTTCTGAATGACAAGCACCAAATTCAAGCTAAACCACATGGGGTGGTCATAAAGAACGTCTCAGTATCAGATACCTTGAAAGTACCCTAATGAGATTTTTATTTAGTAGAGGTGGCAAGCTATTAACATCTGCCCTCTGTTTGTTTGTTTGTTTCCAAAAGAAAGTCATCTTTTCTGTGCTACACAGCGGGAGACTCTAAACTTTTTTCTTCCACCCCACCATGAGCAAAGTATTCTTGTGCACATACCCCCAGTTTAGAATGTAAATTATAGAGGTGAACGTCTATACCAAGAAATTAGATAAACTTAAACACATACAAATTAGAAAATTTTAAAGGAAAGATGAAGGAAATAACACATTAAAGTAAGCATTGTATTTATTAATGGCTCCAAAACTGTTTCACAAAACATTGTTTTATTATTTATATATTAATACAGTGGTCGAGTGTTACATATGCTTTTTAAAGAAAATCTTGATTTAACCCTTTGTGATAAAGGGATTTGTAAGTCAGCTTCCAATTTCAGTTTATTAATTACTTCTAGTGGCTGTCACAGTGGGGAATAAAATCTCACAAATGATATACAGATCCAAATTGAAGGAGCACACATCTTTAGCTGCATTACCAAATGTTGGCACTTATTTTTCAATTCTACCCATTTGTTGTTAGAGGTTTGCCTTCACGTACCAAGTGTTAATTTAAAATCTTAAAACACCGTAAGTGGTAACTTCAATAGCTAATAATTCAAAGTACAATATGCACATAGAGTGAAATTAATCCTTAATAAATGCATGTATCTAAGAAGCTGAAGAACTGAGTTTCAAGGCCAGAAAGTATATGATTTCAAAGCCAGTGCAATAAACTCTTGTTATTCAAAGTGTAACCCACGTCACTGAATCCGCAGCTTGTTGTAAATGCATATTCTCAGTCCCTCCGCCAGATCTACTAACTTGAAATCTTTTAAACTGGACCTTCACATGATCTGTATGCATATTAAAATTGGGAAGCACTGGGTGTGCAGCCAAAATGGTAAGAGCAGGAAGATCCTGAGCAAACCTTCTCCCAGGGGCACATCAAAGTTACAACTGTTTACAGAGAAACTAGCAATGAAAAAGGGAAGACTAACAGAAAAAGATCTCCTACAACGGAAGACACAAAGAGAGATAAGAGAGGTGGAGACGGATAGTCAAGATCCACACCCCCAGGGAGGTGACCACAAATGGGATAACTATAGAGGTTCTCCCCTAGAAGCAAGAAGTTCAAGCCTCACATCAGGTTCAAGCTAACTGGCCTGGGGGTCCTAAGACTGGAATATGAGCCCTGAGAATGTCTGGCTTTGAAGGCCAGAAGGCCTTGCTTTGGGGAAAGGCAGAGGGCTGTGAGAAACAGACATTCCAATTTAATGAGTGCACACAAAATCTCACATGCTCTGACATCAGGGCAGAAGCAATAATTTGAAAGGAGCCTGGATCAGATCTACTTTCAGATCTAGGAGAGCCCCTCAGAGAAGCAGCAAGCAACTGCTTAGGCAAAGATTCACTCTAAAGACACAGACACTGGCAACTGCCATTTGGGGAGCTCAGTCTACCAGGAGGATCTTGGTCTTGGCAAGCGTCATTTTGGAGCATTCCCTCTAGCTTATTAGTGCCAAGATTCAAACTCACCCAGCAGCTGGTCAGCACCAGTCCTAAAGCCCCTTAGGTCAAGCAGCTGGCTGCACAGGAACATAGCCTTAATCACTAGAAAACCAGCAGGAGTAGGAGACACTCAGGAGTCCCTCAGCAGCTGGAATCTAGTCTTGCCCATTTGCAGGCTGACACTAGCTTTTGGAACCCCAGGCCTGCAGCCAGAGACCCTGAGACTCAGCTCTGTCCACCGGTGGGCTGGCACTCGGACCAGAACTCCCCAGGCTGTGCAGGCAGACACACTGGAACATGGCCCCACCTCTCAAGAGCCTGCACCAGGATCAGTACTCCCCAGAACCCAGCCCTGCCCACCAGTGGGTGGCACCAGCCCTCGGACAACCCCAACCAGAGACCCATCCACCAGCTGGCCAACGCCAGCTCTGGGACCCAGACTCACAGCCAGTCACCTCAGACTGGTTCCACTCATAAGCAGACCAGTCCTGAGACCCAGCTCTGCCCTCCAGTAGTCAGCAGCCTTCACACTAGGCAGGGCCTGAACAACAAATGGGTTGGGAGCCAGTCACAACTACCAGCATTCCCACAGTAGTCAACCCCGCCACGACAGAAGAACCCACACAGCCACACAGTGGGCACCCCTAGAGAACACAGCTCTGGTGAACAGAAGGGAGTGTGCTGCAGGATGCCACAGGGCATCACCTACGTAAGTCCACTTCTCCAGGATGGGGACCATAACCAACCTACCTAATATATTCAAATAAAAACAGAGAATCGGGAAAAAAATAAGGCAATACAGGAATATTTTTTACAAGAAGGAACAAGAATAAAACCTCAAAAGAAAAACTAGCAAAGGTGAGATAAGCAATCTACCTGATAAAGATTTCCAGGTAATGATCATAAAGAAGTTCAATGAACCTGGGAGAAGAATACGGTGAAAACTTTAACAGAGTTCAAAAATACAAAGAATAACTAAAGAACACACTAACTGAAATAAAAAATTCATTGGAAGGAATCAACAGTAGATTAGATGATACAGAGGAACAGATGATTAAACCAAAGACACAGCAGGGAAAATCACTCAAGCTGAGACAGAAAAGAAAAAAGAATGGAAAACCTTGAGGACAGTTTAGGAGACCTCTCAGACAATAGAGAGCATATTAACGTTTGCATTATAGGGGTCCCAGAAGGAGGAGAGAGACAGAGAAAATGGCAGAGCACATATCTGAAGACATAATGGCTAATAGCTTTCCTAACCGGAGAAGGCGATGGCACCCCACTCCAGTACTCTTGCCTGGAAAATCCCATGGATGGAGGAGCCTGGTAGGCTGCAGTCCATGGGGTCGCGAAGAGTCGGACATGACTGAGCGACTTCACTTTCACTTTGCACTTTCATGCATTGGAGAAGGAAATGGCAACCCACTCCAGTGTTCTTGCCTGGAGAATCCCAGGGACGGGGGAGCCTGGTGGGCTGCCGTCTAGGGGTCACACAGAGTCGGACACGACTGAAGTGACTTAGTTGTAGTAGCTTTCCTAACCTGGTAAAGAAAATGGATATCCAGGTCAGGAAGCAAAGAGAATCATATACAAGATCAAATTATAAGATAAAATATCAGGGATGTAATGTACAACATGATAAATATCGTTAACACTGTTCTGTGATATATATGAAACTTGTTAAGAAAGTAAATCCTGAACTTTCATCACAAGGAAAAAATTTTTTTAGTTTTCTTTTATTTTGTATCTGTGTGAGGTAATGGAAGTTCACTAAACTTACTGCGGTAATCACTCTGTGATGTATGTATATCACATCATTACGCTGTACACCTTAAGTGTATACAATGTGTTATGTGTGCATGTGTGTGCTCAGTTGTGTCCAGTTCTTTGTGACCCCATGGACTATAGCCTGCCAGGCTCCTTTGTCCATGTACTTTTCCAGAATACTAAAGCAGGTTGCATTTCCTACTCCAGGGATCTTCTCAACTCATGGATCAAACCTGTGTCTCTTGCATCTCCTGCATTGGCAAGTGGATGCTTTAGCACTGCCTGGGAAGCCTATGTATGTCAACTTTATCTCAATATAAAATTCAAAGTTAAAAAAAAAATAAGTTTGGAAAAAAAAGTCATAGGAGAAATGCTGTTAAAAAATAATAAAAACACTGCTCTAAAAGAAGTGACGTATTTATCACTTAAAAGTCTAGTACCTAAGAACGTTTATCACCTGTCTACAGGCACTCACTGGAAAATTCAACTTCAAACGGTCTGATATCTATACATTTTTAAAACCCTAAAAGGATTTGTATTTGAGAGTCAGAGATGCATAACTATGTGTTTCTCTAGACGTTTTTCAACCATGATACTTAGTCTTTCTAGAGAAAAGCTTCCATAAAATCATGACTTAATTATTACCTTAGCCTCTTACACTGCACATTCGTGTAAGAAACAGTCATTGTATTTTCTGAAAAACTGCTACGAGCCCCCTAAAATGTGAACTACTCAAGGGCCATGAACCATGTCTTAGGTATTTTGTATCACTGGGAAACAGTATAGTGCCTCAGTACTTAGCAGCATTGCAATCAATATTTGCTAACTGATGTATGAGAGAACAAATACAACTATTATGTGGGTTCCCACTCTCTGCTGGCATTGTCATGAACATTTCATGTATATTTTTATATCCTCACAACAACCCATAGAAGTAGGAATCAGAAGCTCAGAGAGGGAAAGTAACTTACCTCCATTACCTACCTGAGAGAAAGTGCATTTAAATTCAGGTCTGACTTCAAAGCCTATGGGCTAAACCACTGAGTGGTTCTGAAAACAGCTGAATATCAGAATCATCTGGGGGACTTTTTAAAAATAAGACTCACACTTCTCAGAGTGTACTGTTTTGTACTGCTCTGACTCATAGGATGTCTAAGATGTTTCACCATAATCACAAAACAAAAAACAAAAACCCCAAACTGAATACAAATAGTAACAAAGGATCCTGAGTGAAAGGTCAGTGGAAACTCTGTAAAGTCTCTGAAGGTTTTAAATTATTTCAAAAATGAAAGGTTAAAAAAAAAAGCCTCTGGGCTTAGGTGAATGAGTAAGAATTCCAGAGGCGGGAGACCTAAGAAACTGTATCTTTAAATAACCCACATGACTGTGATGCAGTCACCCAGTAGGGCCTTGGGAACCTAATTAGGGACCAGGATTTTGAGGGGAAAAAAAAAAAAACAAAAAATGACAGATCCAAATAGAAATCAGGCATTGCAGGTG
>NW_011494889.1:1282882-1283697 GCF_000754665.1 Bison bison bison | reverse complement strand
AGAGACACGACTGAGTGACTGAACTGAACTGGACTGAAGCAAATGTAGCATACTGTCCAGTTCCCTTGTTTAAGGACAGAAATGTATCACGACACATTGTGTATTTCCAGTCTCATATATATTTATGAGACACAATAAACCTTTTGCAAACACATTTATTGATTACATGTGTATAATTAACTAACTGGTGTATGCTTATACCTATGCAACTGTTTCTTGTAACTCTTGTATAGTCTGTCTCTAAATACAATGTATGACCTTTATCATGAAAAATGTGGACACTAAAAAAAGTAATGTTTCTGTAAAAAGCTTTGTACATATGTACACCCTTGGTTGTTGCTGCTTTCCTCTTTGTCATCTTTTAAATTATTTTCTTAGCATAAATTTTCATGCTTGGAATCACTGGGTCAGAGGATATGAACATATTTATAGAGCTTAAATTGCACTGTCAAATTGCACTTGGCATCCAACAATCTGATAGATACCAGGCCTTATCACCTACTTTAAAGAACAAAAAAAAATTTAGTTTAAAAGATATTAAACTATTTTCAGTTCAGTTCAGTCTCTCAGTCGTGTCTGACTCTTTGCGACCCCATGAATCACAGCACGCCAGGCCTCCCTGTCCATCACCATCTCCTGGAGTTCACTCAAACTCATGTCCATCGAGTCAGTGACGCCATCCAGCCATCTCATCCTCTGTCGTCCCCTTCTCTTCCTGCCCCCAATCCCTCCCAGCACCAGAGTCTTTTCCAATGAGTCAACTCTTCATATGAGGTGGCCAAAGTATTGGAGTTTCAGCTTTAGCATCATTCCTT
>NW_011494889.1:1261668-1282782 GCF_000754665.1 Bison bison bison | reverse complement strand
CAGGGACTGGTTGGATCTCCTTGCAGTCCAAGGGATTCTCAAGAGTCTTCTCCAACACCACAGTTCAAAAGCATCAATTCTTCAGCGCTCAGCTTTCTTCACAGTCCAACTCTAGCATCCATACATGACCACTGGAAAAACCATAGCCTTGACTAGATGGACCTTTGTTGGCAAAGTAATGTCTCTGCTTTTCAATATGCTATCTAGGTTGGTCATAACTTTTCTTCCAAGGAGTAAGCGTCTTTTAATTTCATGGCTGCAATCACCATCTGCAGTGATTTTGGATTATTCTCCTACCTTATTTTAACTGGCATTTCTTTAAGTAATGATGCTATTCCACAAGCTTCTTTGCTATGCGGAAATATACATATTTTCTATATTTACATACATTCTGCATTTTTTCTATGTTAATATATATATACACATATGTGTTCTAAAGCCTGGGCCAATCATAGTCTTACCTATTTCACTGAAGTTTTACATGTGACAGACTTCAGCATCCTTCCTGAAAAACTTCTTGACAAAAATTTACCTTGTTTCCACAATATTCAATTTTTTCACTATATATTAGTTTCTAAATATTCACATAAATGCACTATTCTGATGTTTAAAGATATTCTTATCATCATCCATTTATTTCCAGTAGGTTTAGCCTGTCATAAGAAGAGAAGGAATTCATATAATTCCATCATAAAATGCTTTCTCTGCTCTGTCAAATTCTATAGAAAACCAAGTCAGAGACATGAGAAATAGCCTAAAAGTCAAACACATAACAGGGATTTTTGAAATTGGAACAAAAGAAACATACAGAGAATAATTTTCTCCATTCATTCATAAATTACAAAGAGAAAAAATTAATTCTTTTATATTAACCTGCAAATTTGCAATATTTCTTCTTTTCTCCCTAGACAAAGATGCTTTTAAATGTAGCGCAGACAAGACAAGATCCCACCACACTTCAATTTCCCTCTCTGCCATTGTATTGGAGTTCTTCTAAATATTTGCCATTCCCAGATTACTAAAATAGAATGAGAATCTGCTCCTTTGTAGTGCAGATGATGGAATAGCCCTCTAGAAGTAAAGCAAAATTCACACGGCTTCAAGAAGGAATTAAATTTACAGGGTAAATTTTAAAAGAGGAGACAAAATTATTTTAAAAATTAAATGATTATTTTTATTTTCAATGTACATTTTAAAATTATTTGCAGTGTACAGTAGTTTATTCTTGATTACCTCATAACATGGAATACATATGGTAAATAAAGCACAATAAAAATTTAAGAAAATCTGAAACTTCATGTCAATTTCAGATACAAATTAGATAATTTCTTGGATGTTCATACAACATTTCCTTTAAATATCTGTCAAAATGCCAATTTTATAGAAATGAAAATACCTGTTTTCTCTAAATGTTAAGATTAAAATCCATAACCCTCTCCACCCACCTTAAAATTTTCCTTTTGTTGGTTCAGTCTTGTTAACTGTCTTCATAAATGTTTTAATTTAGTGCAACAGTCTTACTTTATGTGTACATGTCAGATACACAAACACACATGAATACATATGAAGTACTCAAAAAAGTGTTCCAGCCCACTCTTATTAAAGTATCTTCTGTGTCCCTTCCAAAAATCTAGAATTAAAAACTGTCAAAGCAGTATTTTTCCTTTAAACCAAACTAAAGATATAAATGGCCTGTAAAAACCTTTGAGCATAACAACTGAAAATAAATGTTGCTAATTTTACAAGTTTGAATGATCCCTAATGTCAGCAGGCTTTTGTCAATAAATCCATTATGAAGCTGCAAACACAGCTCTTACTTCAACATTGTAAAGAGAACTGCAAGAAGGAAGGAAAAATAAAAGCACTTGTGTGACCATCTTGTTCCTTTATTAAAATCCATTAATGTGAACTGAAATGTTTCTTTATCAACAACTCAAGGAAACTGACAAGTTCTGCTTTAGAAGTTTATCCAATTTATACAAGTTAAAATCAATTTTCCTATATATAACACTTTTCTAGAACTCTTCTAGACATTACATTTTAGGATGACTATCCACCAAGTTACATGTGGCTTTCTCTCTCCAAACTCAGCATCGTCATAATTTCCACAGAAATATATTTATTCTTGAGTGGTTCAATCAAAGAGGAAAATGTTGCCCTCTCTTAAAAAAAAAACAACTAAGTTCTCCCTTGTGATAAACAGCCTACCCCATGGAAAAAGAATCTGCTACAAAAGCCTGGACTGACTGAATTCCCTAGCATGGAATGTCATCACACAAATAAATGATTCTGAGAAAATAATGTCCATTCTCTCTATAATTACAAACGTAGCACATGCAAACTGAAGAAAAACTGGATCACACAGAAAACCACGAACAGTGACATAACCATCCGTTATCCTAACACCTGAATACCTTCTGAACACCTTGGCATCTTTAGTCTTTTTTAATAAACCCATGTCTTTCTAAAATATAACTGAGATTGTGCTTTATGCTTTCTCCCCACTTAATATCACAACAATCACTTTTTCAAGTTAATTTAAATTTTATAAATCTAAACTGCAACAGTTGCATATTTCATCATATAGACACTTCGTAATTTATTCAAACATTCCCTGCTGTGAATGAACATTAAGATCACTTCTGATTTTCATTACAATAAAAAAAACTCAATGGATACTTTAAACATGACCTTTTTGCATATTTATTATTGTTTCCTTAAAACTCCTAGAAGTGGAGTCTTCATACATATTCATTTCAATAAATCTTCAACAATATGGAGTGTTAAAATATATTTTGTTAATCTTACTAGGTAAAAACAGTATCTTATTAAAAATGTACATTTCTTTGATCACTAGGAAAACCAAATCTTTTCCATTATATACAAGTAATATATATGTCCTCTTCTGTGAATTGCCTTTTTGTCTTTTGAAATTTTAGTCTTCTTATCAATCTGTATTTTTAACAATTTATAGTTCATAGATATCAATCATCATTTTTGATGCAACTATAGCATTACTAGCTAGCTTTCTGTCTTCTCTGTTTATAATTTTATGTCCTAAAAAATGATTTTAAAATACATTCTTCATAATCTATAGAGGAAAATGTAGACAACTGCATTTTACAGAAACTGAAAATTCTATTATATAGATATTCCTTATATAATTTCAAAAATTTCCTCAGTTCAAGTCATCACGATATCATATGAGGTTTAAAAAAATAAGTAAACAGAACATAGTTCACTCTTTTCATCATTACCACCTCCTTCACCAACATAGTTCTTCCCCATTTCTTAACAACCACGCTAAACATACTCAAGTGTAATGAACAGGCACCAAATTCGCTTGCTTGGGTTTAAAGCACATCAATATATTTTATATGGCAAAGTAAAAATACTGCACATAGGTCTCAAACAACTAGGCCTGATGTCTTATCACCAGTGAGGAGATGGTCCCTCAAGATATTAAACAACTCTGTTTTTAAAACAAATGTTACACTGCTGCTGCTGCGGCTGCTAAGTCACTTCAGTCGTGTCCAATTCTGTGCAACCCCATAAACAGCAGCCCACCAGTCATGTCCAACTCTGTGCGACCCCATAAATGGCAGCCCACCAGGCTCCTCTGTCCCTGGGATTCTCCAGGCAAGAACACTGGAGTGGGTTGCCATTTCCTTCTCCAATGCATGAAAGTGAAAAGTGAAAGTGAAGTCGCTCAGTCGTGTCCAACCCTCAGCGACCCCATGGACTGCAGCCTACCAGGCTCCTCCGTCCATGGGATTTTCCAGGCAAGAGTACTGGAGTGGGGTGCCATTGCCTTCTCCGAAATGTTACACTAACAAGTACAAATTAAAAACTAAAGTCAAGAGTCCATCCTTGAAAACACAGAGCAGGAAAAGACATACATAAAATAAACCCAGAACAATTAAGAAAATCCTAGTAGGATCATACATATGGATAATTCCCTTAAATGTAAATGGATTAAATGCACCAACCAAAAGACATAGACTGGCTGGGGGGATGAAAACACGTGCATGTACGCACCTCCACTAACCGTATCACTCTACTGAACCCTTCAAATCGTATGTAATTATTTTATATTGTTAGGTTACTCATGTTTCCATTATGGCTTGCAACTATCATTATCTTTCATTTTTTTGTCTGGCTATTGATTGTGAAAACTGATAAATATATTTTACTTTTGTGACTATGTTACTATTATTCACTTAATACTATTGTATCATAACTGGTCAAGAGAAATTAACAGAATTCTTTATCACTAAAACTACCATTTAATAGAAAAACCTATAATAACTTATTTAAATCCAGATGCATATCAGAATTATCTTGGTATTTTTTGAAAAATACAAATACCTAGGTATTGCTTTTTTTCCTCCAGAGCTCCAGATGTGTTTCTAATGAGCAGTCATGTTTAACAACAACTGAGCTATATAATGATCTTTTACTTTTATCTAGTTTGTTTCACATTCTCTATTTCATATTTAGTGCTCCCATTTCATTTAGCTTGTATTTTCCAATTTCTCCATCTCTTCTTTTTCACTTGATGTTCTTTCTCAAGCCTTTATCACGCATAGTAGAAAAGCTTTTGTGTATATATATATATAAATAGTATGTAAAAAAATATTTTTAAAAACTTACAAATTTCTTACCTAGCTAAAAAATTGATGACATTTTGATTCCACTTGTTTGAATTAGTATGAAAAGAATGTTAGATTTCTAATTAAAGGCACACAAGCAACAAAGGTTTACTGTATAGCACAGGGAACAATAGTATCACATAATAACCTAAAAATGGAAAATAATATGAAATATAATGTACGTGGTGTATATGTATATATGTATATATGGTGTATATGTATAACTGAATCATCTTACTGTGTACCTGAAACACTGTAAATCAACTATACTTCAATAAAATATATATATATTTTTTAAAAAGTCCTTTTTTGAGAGAGTCAATTTCAGTATAAAGTAGAACTATTAGAGCCCCTCGTCTATTACAGGGCAGAGTCTTTAACTGCACAAAAGAAGAGAAGAAAAAATCAAAAGACCAAGCTGCCACACAAGCAGACATCAATTATTAATAAAATGCTGCTTTTAGTTATACCCCCAAAGCAGGTATTTACATTTAGTCTCCTTACACATAAAATCTTAATGTATAAAAGTCACTTCAGTCATGTCCGACGCTTGGTGACCCCATGGACTGTAACCCGTCAGGCTGCTCTGCCCATGGGATTCTCCAAGCAAGAATAATGGAGAGGGTTGCCGTTTCCTCCTCCAGGGGATCTTCCCAACGCAGGGATCAAACCTGGATCTCTAATGTCTCTCGCATTGGCAGGTGGGTTCTTTACCGCTTGCACCACCTAGGAAGCCCTGTATTAAAGGACAGATCTCCGCTTTCCTGAAATTAACTTTTTAAGATTACAGAAGCTCCCTTAAAGATCTTTTAAGAATAAAACAGAACATCTGGAGATTTTTATTTTCAAAGTAAACAAACTTAGAAAAAATGTAACACGTCATACTTCCATGTTACATTGGGGTTTACAAAAATGCATTTGCCATAAGATGCTGTAGTTGATCATTATAATCCCTAACTTTAACAGAGGGCACCTACGCTGACAACAGTACACGATTCCCCATAGAGCTAATCACAGACCAAACCTCCTACCCTCAAGATCTTTCTGAAACACCCACTGTGCCTGCTTAAAAAGTCCAATGTCTGGAAGCATAATGAAAGCTGCTGACCACTTGGAGCCAAACTAAGCATTAAACCTAAGGACTCCTGGTTAGACATGAAAAATTAGAAGCACTACCTAAATAATGTGAACAATTGGCCAAAAATTAATAATAAAGTAAAATTAACCTACTCGTAACTACATTACACTCAAATCAAACATTCAGATGCTATTCTTCCTTGTCACATAGGCTAAATTTAAGTTTGCTGACACCTCACACTGGCGAAGGTGTGGGAACATGTACACACTGTTGTGCCTGTGGGAGGTAATGTAAACGAGTGCAACTTGTCTAGAGGACGCGCAGCGATCGTTACGAACAGTTTAAAAATATATCTTTAAAAATACCTGTAACCCAGAAATCCCATTACCACAGGAGTTTACCCTATGACTAACCTAAAAGTTCATCAAAATAACAGATACAAGATGTTTGTGGTACTATTCTTTATTTAGTAAAGGAGAAAAAGAAGAAAAAAGGAAGAGGAGAGAGAAAAGAAAGAAATTATCCATCAACAGGGAAGTAGTTAAATAAATTAAGGTCCATTCCTGTAAAAGAATTGTTATGTAGCCATGAAAAAAATATTTATCTTCATATTTCTCTATGTTTAAATTTATACTTTAAAACCTTTATTCTTTCTTTTCCTTTAGCCACCAGTTTTCAGAATTAAGTTGGTTTCTTAGCATCCTCTAAATTTGACAAATGAGGCAAGAGATTTTTTCTTTGAAGATAATTTTAAAAACCAACCCACCCACTCCCTCCTTCCTTCTCTCTTCCAATTTCTGGTTACCTCTTTATTGCTGGAGGCAACATGCAAATGCTTCAGAAACTAGGGGAGCAGCTCCAAAGGAGGGGAAGGGAAGGGAATAGCCTTTCAGAGTGAGAAACAAACACCAACAAGCTCATTTACTGATCACCTGTACATGTGACACAGATATAATAAACCCTCAACAAGTATCTATCTAATTCATTAATGTATGGAAAACATTTTAAACATTAATGTACTAAGCACTTCAGCTGATGGAGGGGTAAGCATATCTTTGGTCATTTTGGTAACAGTGGTTCCACACAATGGAATTCATCTTGAATACTGTCAAATTCCTTGGTATTGGTTCATTATTTATTTAAGACTCTAACTTTGTGTTTGTACAATACAGCATAAATTCAGAATCTACACAACTAAGGACTCTATATTTAAAGAAGATGGCCAATAAGGTGAGCAATTATTGGTTTAAAAAAAAGGGATTATTCGGTGACCAATACCCTTCCGATTGCATAAAAGTAAAACTACCCATTGGTTTGTATATGCAACTTCAGCTTCTTAATTCTTGTCTTCTAATAGGCCATCAACACTAGCTCTGATTGTTCTGGACCAGTTCAGCTGACCACTTTCTAGAACCCCTAACAATGTCGCATTGTTTAAAGTGGTTTCCAAACTGTCCTCCAAGCATTTCTTCCCTTCGCCCTGATTCACGAAACTCCAGCTTAGCAGTGTCTTCTAATTGCTCTTCTCATATTCTTAATTACCCAACGGGGCCTACAGAGTTCTGCAGACCCCGCCTTCCTACTTCTTCAGTACTACAGGGCACATCTGTTCTCCGCCTAGAACTCTCTGCTCCATCCCCCTTGCCTCCTTTCAGCTCCTTCTAATGGCTCTGCTCCCTCCTACAACATTTCAGGCTGCTCCCTCAGGTTGGACCACGCTACTCTCTCCATATTCAAAAGCAGAGACATCACTTTGTCAACAAAGGTCCGTCTAGTCAAGGCTATGGTTTTTCCTGTGGTCATGTATGGATGTGAGAGTTGGACTGTGAAGAAGGCTGAGCGCCGAAGAATTGATGCTTTTGAACTGTGGTGTTGGAGAAGACTCTTGAGAGTCCCTTTTACTGCAAGGAGATCCAACCAGTCCATTCTGAAGGAGATCAGCCCTGGGATTTCTTTAGAAGGAATGATGCTAAAGCTGAAACTCCAGTACTTTGGCCACCTCATGCGAAAAGTTAACTCAGTGGAAAAGACTCTGATGCTGGGAGGGATTGGGGGCAAGAGGAGAAGGGGACGACAGAGGATGAGATGGCTGGATGGCATCACTGACTCGATGGACATGAGTCTGAGTGAACTCCGGGAGTTGGTGATGGACAGGGAGGCTTGGCGTGCTGCAATTCATGGGGTCGCAAAGAGTCGGACACAACTGAGCGACTGAACTGAACTGAACTGAACTCTCTCCTCTGCACTGAGGTTCCTGTTCTTCTTCAAGACCCGGCTCTAAGGCACTTCTCAGGGAGCCCTTTCAAGATTTCCCCTTGTCCCAGTCAGTTGGACCTGTTATAATAAGAATACCATCAAAAGGGTGTCATAAACCACAAGCACCGATTCCTCACAGCTCTGGAGGCTGAAGTCCTGGATAAGGGTGCCAGCACGACTGGGTTCAGCTGAGAGCCCCCTTGCTGGTTTCTGCGCATGGCAGCTGGGAGAGAGGAAGCAAGCTCTCTAGATTTTCTTCTAAGAGCATTAATCCCATCAATGAGTACTCCACATTCAGACTTAAGTACTTATTTCCCAAAGGCCCCACCTCCAAATATCATCACATTGGGAATTAGGGTTTCAACATATGAATTTGGGCCAGGGGACACAAATACACAATCCATAATACAGCCTATTAGAAGAACTCATAGTACATTGCACTTGTCCTTTAAGAGACAGATCACAGATACCATTTACCTTTATTTGGGGGATCAACTGATCATTTACTTCCCCATCTAGACTCTAAAGTTATATAAGGGTGGCATGACAATGCCTATTGTCATTCATACTGTATTCCTGACACTTCCGCATCTCAAGAGCTAAAACAGGCACTTTAGATGTGTAATCTATTTCACACAATAAACTGGGATGGAAGTATTGTTATATTCATTTTATAGACGAGGTAACAATCTTAGAAAGACACAGCAACTTGCCCAAGGCTACAGAGGCAAGCAGGGAGAGATGATGAACCTATGCCTCTCTGACTCCAGAGGCCAGCTTCTTTCTGTACTGCTTGTAGAACATCTTCACATATCCATCTTAATTTGCATGCATGTGAAATATTTCAACAAAGAAAAATAAAAAGCCTAATAAATATCCATGTACTTGTTTCCCAGATTCATAAAAATCTTAAAATTTTGACTTCTTTGCTTTTCTTTAAGTAAAACATTACAAGCAAAACAAAGACCTTGTGGATGGTTCTAGAATCCTATTTCCTTTCTTCCTTCCAAAGCGGTAACCACTATCCTAAATTCAGAGTTTTCATTCCATGCCTATCTTATACTAGGCTTCCCAGGTGGTGCTAATGGTAAACAACCCACCTGCCAATGCAAGAGACATGAGAGACGTGGGTTCTGTCTCTGGGTTGGGAAGATCCCCTAGAGAAGGTCACAGAAACCCACCCCAGTATTCTTGCCTGGAGAATCCCACGGACAAAGCAGCATGGTGGGCTACAGTCCATAGGGTTGCAAAGAGATAGACACAACTGAAGCGACTTAGCGTGCACAGAAGCCTATCTTATACTACTATGACTACTACATATGTATCTATAAGTAATACATGTATTTTGCATGTGTTCAAACTTCATAGAAATACTATCATATGGTATCTATCACTCTGCAACCTTATTACTCAATGCTGGCTTTGAGATTTATGTTTATACAGCTCTATTTCATCCTTTTTAACTGCTTAACAATATAAAGACATCAAAATTTATTTATTTTTTTTATGAACATGTAGGTAGTTTTGATATTTTACAAGTACAGACAGCGCTGTAAAAAATCTGTTTATGTATGTCCCCCATATAGATGCAGGAATTTCTCCAGTGTATTTCATTAAGAAGTGAAACTGCTGGTAAGAAAAAATAAAAAATGTGCACAGAAAAGGCAAAACTGCTTACCAAAGTGTTGGTACTCTACTTCCATTTTTAATCTACTTATTAAAGACAAATCACATTATATACTCCAGAGGCTGAATCTTACTCTTTTCTCCCCTCATCATGACTGATCAGTCATACCTCTTCCCCATACACACACTGCAAGTAATGAATTTTTATGAAATAAAATGAATATCCAAATCAGGTAAGAATAGAAGTTAAAATTTTATTAAACATTTGTACTATGTCAGACACTATTCTGAAAATTTTAAATAAGTAATACCCCATTTAATTTTCCTGAAAACCCTAAGAAGTAAATACTGCTGTTATTGCATTTTGTTATCTGATAGATCAAGGCTCCCTTCATAACTCTCCTTTTCAAAATTTTCCTGGCTGCTTTCATATTTTTTCTTCCAGGTAAACTTTACAATCACGTGCATATCTTAAAATGCAATGGCAAGATCAAAAACATTTAAATTTAATTCATAATAAAAACATTCAAAAAATGTTTTCTGATGTTATTCCCTATCCAAAAATACCTTTGCCCCTCTACAAGATCAAAAGAGGCTCAGACCTTTCCACTCATTTTGGGATCCTCGTATATGGAAAAGGGAAAAAAAAAAAAAGCCAAAATAGAGTTCAAATAATTTATAGTATATTCCACAGAGTAATGTTTTTAAAACAGAGACAAAACACATATAATTATACATTGTGGACCTTATTTGGTGATAATATTAAAAACTTAAATTTAAGGCCCTCCAAAGAATATTAACTAAGGCCCAAGCTCAATGACCCACCAGCCCCACCCCATTTCCAGCCCAGAATTCTCTCTCATTTTCTATTTTCACCTTACCCCTTTCAAAAAATTAGTATATTAAAGTAATGGCTTCCTTTGACCTGACAATTATCTAATTTTCACTTAGAGTTATAAAAATAGTTAAGTGTAAGAGATGGTCAGAAGTCATGAAGGGTTAATTTTAATGTTTCACTAGAATGGAAACTATACAAATTTATAATTTATAAAACCAATCTATGCAAATTTAGATGCCTATAAGTTATACCTCAAAACGTGGAAAAGACCAAGAAGAAGACCAGATCACCCTATTTTTCTTTATAACTGTTTCATCATGTGTAATTTATTTTGTTTCTTTGTAGCCTGAATCAACTAATCCTTAGAGCTATCATGAGCTTTTAGATCAGATGGCCATGGTTTCTGCAAGCTTTACTAGCTCCTCAGAGAGAAAGAATTCCCTTGTTAAAAATGTAGTGCTTGAATCAGGTCTGGGTTACAATCTTATGGTCTTTTAAAGATATTCATTTGGAGCTACTTTAGTGAAAAAAAATAAAAGCTTGCTACAAGAGCAACTCATAACACACACCTTAACCAAAAAAAAAGGTTAGTATTTTGTTTTCTCCATCCCAAATACACTCAAATTGTTACTGGTATTTTTCTTATGGTTTTTAGATTTTATGTGAAGAACTCCTTTGTTAGTGTTACATGAAACCTATGACTAACAGACTCCTGGTAAATATTTACATTCAAAAATATTTTTCTTTTATTAGCACCTGTCATTTAAAACAAACAAACAACCACTTAGGACCTGAGACATCTCTGATGGTGGAAAAGTACAAGGCATTTACACTTATTTAGAGTTACTGGAAGGCTCAGAGACTTAGAATTTATGAAAATTCTCAAGATGCAAAGAGTTTATTTTGCCCCCTCTTTAAATAAAAACTTTAATTACACTACATACATATACCTTTCTTGACAAAGGGAAGGTCTGAGTCTTAATTGACTCAAGAGCATTATGAGAATATTTTAGCCTGCTTTCACATGAAAACAATATTCACCTTTCATTAGTGAATATACGTATCAGTTTACTGCTAAACACAAAAGATTTCTAAAATAAAATAAGTTGAAAAATACTTAACATTATGTAAATCGAGAATATTACCATTAGAAAAGTTTGATCATAGAAAAAGCATATCTAAAAATCATTTTCAAGATGCTTCTTTCTGTATTTACATTATTACTGAAGAACTTAAGTGTATCAGAAACTACCAGAGTTCAGCAATCCTGTGGCCAGATAATCTGTATGTTTTCTCCTGTGGGAAATTCTATTAACTAGCTTCACTATTACATGCTCATTAAAAAAATAACATACACAAAAAGCTATAGATTGTTTTTAATTTTTGTCTGTTAGATCTCTTCAATAGCAAAAGATACACTTAACAGAGAACCATAAAACCCGGGCCCTACTTACAGCTTTGCTCTGCATGACTGATGTGACGTTGACAAGTAATTTAACTACTTAGAGGTCCATGTCCATCTCCTCCTCTAAAGAATGAATTGCTTGAACTAGAAAGTTTCCAAAGTCGCTTCACACTAAAGTCAATAATAATGGTACTGTTCCAATGAATACAGACTTTATGATAGCCCAGAGAAAGAAGTTTACTAAAGGAAACTCTATATAACTTCCACAAAGGGTTTACTAACAAATTAACAGTACAAACAATACTCAAAAGAAAAAAAACATTGTAACTAAACAAGAAAGCAAAGTTTAAGAATCTCCACAAGAACATAATTAAATATTTACAGACAAATAATATGCTAATCACAATGGCCAATTCATTGAAACAGCAGGCCGAGAATTCTTATGTTAATATATATGCTTGGCTTGGGTCCCATTATTACGGACCTTAAAAATAAAATTAATTTCTTTTAAAAATGAAGGAAATGGCAACCCACTCCAGTATTCTTGCCTGGAGAATCCCACGGATGGAGGAGCCTGGTAAGCTACAGTCCATGGGGTCGCAAAGAGTTGGAAACGACTGAGTGACTTCACTTTCACTTTCATATGTATACCTATGGCTGATTCATGTGGAGGTTTGACAGAAAATAAAATTCTGTAAAGCAATTATCCTTCAATTAAAAAATAAATAAATTTAAATAAATAAATAAATAAAAATGTAGCCACTACTGAATGGTCATCAGGAGACTTGGGCTCCACTTCTGCCTCAGCTATTCAGTTTCTAGATTAAGTTTTTTCATCTGTAAAATTAAAAAGTATCTCCAAAGCTTTTAGGATTCACTTATTCATTCAAAAGATCTTTACCAAGCATCTACCATGTTCCAGGCAGATATTCTGCTGCTGGACTAAGAATACAGTAGTGGAAAAAAAAACATGGCCACCCTAACTATTCCCGGTGCTAAGATGGTATCATTCTATGATTCTGCACTTCAGACTGTTTTCTGATTCAAACTGGCCCTTGCTTTCAACTTCATTTAAATTTTAATATATATCTTTAAAAATACTCATGTATCATTTTCTTGCAAACATTCCACTGCACTGTTAAAGAACAACAACAAAAAAATTAGTCGTCACTTCAACTAGCAGAAACATTTAGCAAACTTATAGGAAACAGGTGGGAATTAGTAATTTAATATCCATAACTATATTTAGCTCATAAGCAATATTAAAATATACCTGGATTTTCACTTTGTTTGATCTTTGACTTAAAAACACATATAGAAGAAGAAAATATAAAAATATCCTAAGAATACCATGCACTGATCATATTTCTGAGGCACCATTCTTCTGTGAAAGAAGGAAGTAAAAATAAAAAAGGAGGTAAGAGTAAAAAGAGTGAAGGAGAGAAAATGCTATTTGCTCCAGACAAAATGACTAACAAATGGAAAAAGACAAGAGAGCTCTTACATAAAAATTCAAGGAGAAAACAAAAACATAACTTTGGCTAAAGGTGCAGAGATACTTTTGGAAATAAGCCAAGAATACCAGACTCTAATAGTTGGTACTGTGTACATGTGTGATATGAAAATCATTAATATTAAGTTGTATAAAGTTTATTAACACTAGGCTCATGCTGGAGCTATTTCTATTTATAGAGATAACCAAAACAGGCAACAAGGAAATCAATGACATGACAATACCATCCACCCCCAAATACTTCTTAAGCAACAATTTTAGGATATTAGCTTTATATCCCTATATTTAAAAGACGTAAAACCCGAGGAGAAGCCAAGATGGCAGAATAGAAAGCACTGAGCTCACCATCTCCCATGGGCACACCAAAGTTATAACTGTTTAAAGAGCAACTATTGGTGAGAAAAACCTGGAGGCTAGCAGAAAAGTTCTTCTGCAACTAAAGATATAAAATAGGAACAACAACGAGATTGGTAGGAGGGATACAAACATGGTGCAATATCTGCAAAAATGTGATGAATGGCATTAACAAATTAAAAGATAAAAATCCTATGAACATCTCAAGAGATATGCAGAAAGAGCTTCTGACAAAAGTCAACATCCATTTATGGTAAAAAACTTTGCAAAGTGCATGTAGAGAGAATGTTATCTCAACACTATAAAGATCATATGTAATAAGACCATAGTTAACATCATACACAGTGGTGAAAAGTTGAAAGCATGTCCTCTAAGATCAGGAGTAAAACAAAGATAGCCACAGTAATCAGACAAGAAAAAGAAATAAAATGAATCAAAACTGGAAAAGAAGTAAAATTGTCACTGTTTACAGATAACATGACACTAAACATAGAAAATCTTAAAGACACCATCAAAAAGCTAGAACTCATCAATGTATTCAGTAAGGCAGCAGGATACAAAATTGCCCTATCAAATGCCAATAGCATATTTCACACTATTAAAACAAATAACTCTAAAATTTATATGTAACCACAGAAGATACCGACTGACTAAAACAATTGTGAGAAAGAGGAATAAAGCTGGAGGTATTTGGCTCCCTAATTTCAAACTATACTACAAAGCTACAGTACTCAAAACAGTATGGAACTGATATAAAAACAGATACACAGATCAATAAACATGGAACAGAGAGCCCAGAAATGAACCCAAGCCTATATGGGCAATTAATCTATGACATAGGAGGCCAAAATATACAATGCAAAAATGAGAAGTCTCTTAAATAAATGGTATTACTAAAACTGGACAGCTACATGCAAATGAATTAAATCAGACTACTTTCTCACACCTTATACAAAAATAAACTCAAAATGGATTAAAAACTTAAATATAAGACCTGAAGTCATAGAACTTCTACAAGAAAACCTAGGTAGTACATTTCTTCAAATAGGTCTTAGAATTTTTTTTTTTTTTTTGGTCTATGCCCCCACCCTCCAGGCAAGGGAAAAAAAGCAAAAAATAAACAAATGGGATAACACCAAACTAAAAAGCTTCTACAAAGTGAAGGATGTCAACAAAACAAAAAAGGCCACCTATTAAATGGGAGAAGATATTTACAAATGATACCTATGACAAGGGATTAATATCCAAAATATACCAAGAACTCATGCATCCAAAAAGCAAACAATCCAATTTTAAAATGTGCAGAAGACCTGAATAGACATTTCTTTAAATGTGACATAAAGATGGCCATGGAAAGATGTTCAACACCATGAATCCTTAGGGAAATGCAAATAAAAAGCACAATGAGAAATCACCTTATACCTGGTACAATTATCAAACCAACAATAACCAGGGTTGACAAGGATGTGAAGAAAAGGAAACCCTCATGCATCATTGGTGGGAATGTAAATTTGTGTGGTCACTATATAAAACAGTACTGAGAATCCTCAAAAATTAAAAATAAAACTATCATACAATCCAGCAATTCCACTCTTGGGTACTTATCTAAAGAAAACGAAAGCACTCATTTGAAATGATATATGCACCTCTATGTTCATAACAACAGTATTTAAAATAGCCAAGATATGGAAGCAAACTAAGTGTCCATCAACAGAGGAATGGAGAAAGAAGTTGTGCTTACATGTACAATGGAGTATTGCTGAACTGTAAAAAGAATGAAAGCTTGCCTTTTGCAACAACATAGATTAAACTAGAGAATATTACGCTATGTGAAATAAGCCAGAGAAAGACAAATGCCATATAATTTCACTTAGATGTGGAATATAAAAACAACAACAACAACAACAAATGAATAACTAAACAGAAACAGTCACAGATACAGAAAACAAACAGGTATATGCCAGAGAAGAGGGGAGTAGGGTAAGAAAGATAGGTGAAGGAGATTAAAAACAGGTAAAAATTTTCAGTTACAAAATAAATGAGGCACAATTATGAAATGCACAGTGTAGGGAACTTGGTGTTGTTCAGTCGCTCAGCTGTATCCAGCTCTTTGTGACCCCATGGACTGTAGCACACTAGGCTCTTCTGTCCTTCAGTCTCATCCAGAGTTTGATTAAACTCACGTCAATTGAGTCAATGATGCCATCCAACTATCTCATCCTCTGTTGCCCTCTCCTCCCTCTCTCAATCTTTCCCAGCATCAAGGTCTTTTCCAACGAGTTATCTCTTTCAATCAGTGGCCAAAATATTGGAGCTTCAGGGTTCAATTTAAGTCCTTCCAATGAATATTCAGGACTGATTTCCTTCCAGACTGACTAGCTTGATCTCCTTGCTGTCCAAGGGACTCTCAAGAATCTTCTCCAGCACCACAGTTCGAAAGCATCAATTCTTTGGCACTCAGCCTTCTCTGTGGTCCAACTCTCACATCCATACATGATTATTGGAAAAACCATAGCTTTGACTAGACAGACCTTTGTAGGCAACGTAATGTCACTGCTTTTTAATATGCTATCTAGATTTGTCATAGCTTTTCTTCCATGGAGCAAGCATCTTTGAATTTCATGGCTGCAGTCACCGTCTGCAGTGATTTTGGAGCCTGAGAAAAGAAAGTCTGTCACTGTTTCCATTTTTTCCCCATCTATTTTCCATGAAGTGATGGAACCAAATGCCATGATCTTCATTTTCTGAATGTCAAGTTTAAAGCCAACTTTTTCACTCTCCTCTTTCACCTTCTTCAAGAGGCTGTTCAGTTCCTCTTCACTTTCTGCCATAACGGTAGTGTCATCTGCATATCTGAGGTTGTTGATATTTCTCCTGGCACTCTTGATTCCAGCTTGAGCTTCATCCAGCCCAACATTTCACATGATGTACTCTGCATATAAGTTAAATAAGGAGGGTGATAATACACAGCCTTGATGCACTCCTTTTCCAATTTGGAATCAGTTCATTGTTCTATGTCTACTTCTAACTGTTGCTTCTTGACCTGCATACAGGTTTCTCAGGAAGCAGGTAAGGTGGTCTGGTATTCCCATCGCTTTAAGAATTTTCCACAGTTTGTTGTGATCCACACAAACGTTTTAGCATAGTCAATGAAGCAGAAGTAGATGTTTTTCTGAAATTCTCTTGCTTCTTCTATGATCCAACGGATGTAGATCATAGGCAATTTGATCTCTGGCTCCTCTGCCTTGTCTGAACCCAGTTTGAACATCTGGATGTTCTCGGTTCATGTACTATTGAGGCCTAGGTTGGAGAATTTTGAGCATTACCTTGCTAGCATGTGAAAGGAGTGCAATTGTGCGGTAGTCTGAACATTCTTTGGTAATGCCCTTCTTTGAGATTGGAATGAAACCTGACCTTTTCCAGTCCTGTGGCCACTGCTGAGTTTTTCAAATTTGCTGGTATATTGAGTGCAGCACTTTAACAGCATCATATTTTAGGATTTCAAATAGCTCAGCTGGAATTCCATCACCTCTACTAGCATTATTTGTAATAACGCTTCCTAAGGCCCTCTAGACTTCACACTCCAGGATGTCTGGCTCTAGGTGGTTGTCCAGGTCATTACAGCATTTTTTGTATAGTTCTTCTGTGCATTCCTGCAACCTCTTAATATCTTCTGCTTCTGTAAGGTCCACACCGTTTCTGTCCTTTATTGTGCCCATCTTTGCATGAAATGTTCCCTTGGTATCTCTAACTTTCTTGAAGAGATCTTTAGTCTTTCCCATCCTATTGTTTTCCTCTATTTCTTTGCACTGATCACTAAAGAAGGTTTTTTCATCTCTCCTTGCTATTCTGTGGAACTCTGCATTCAGATGGGTGTACCTTTCCTTTTCTCCTTTGCCTTTTCAGATGGGTGTACCTTTCCTTTTCTCCTTCTTTTCTTTTCTCTTTTTCTTGAGGATGGTTTTGATCACCACCTCCTGTAGAGTGTTACAAACCTCCATCCATAGTTCTTCAGGCATTCTGTCTATCAGGTCTAATCCCTTGAATCTGTTGGTCACTTCCACTGTATAATCATAGTGTAGGGAATACAAGTCAATAATAACGTAGTATCTTTGCATGGTGAGAAATAATAATGAAACTTCTTGAGATGATCAGTCTGTAATGTATAGAAATATTAAATCACTATGTTGTACACCAGGAACTAACATAATGATGTATATCAATTATACTTCCAAAACAAACTCATAGAAAAAAGAGATCAGATTTGTGGTTACCAGCGGTGGGAGGTAGAGACAGGGAGGGAGAACAATCAAAAGGTACAAACTTCCAGTTATAAGATAAATAAGTACTAGGGATGTAAAATATAACATAATAAATATAATTAACCCTGCTTTATGTAATATATGCAGAGAAGGCAATGGCACCCCACTCCAGTACTCTTGCCTGGAAAATCCCATGGACAGAGGAGCCTGGTGGGCTGCAGTCCATGGAGTCGCTAAGAGTCAGACACGACTGAGTGACTTCACTTTCACTTTTCACTTTCATGCATTGGAGAAGGAAATGGCAACCCACTCCAGTGTTCTTGCCTGGAGAACCCCAGGGACGGGGGAGCCTGGTGGGCTGCCGTCTATGGGGTTGCACAGAGTCGGACACAACTGAAGCAACTTAGCAGCAACAGCAGCATATTATATATGAAAGTTAAGAGAGTAAATCTTAAGAGATCTTATCAGGAGGGAAAAATGTCTTTTCCTTTTCTTTTTTTGTTTCTATATGATAATAGGTGTTTACAAAACTTATTGTGGTAATCGTTTTGTGATTTATATAAGTCAAAACAATATGCTCTACCTTAAACTTATACAACGCTGTATGTCAGTTATATCTCAATAAAACTGGATGAAAAAAAAAAAAAGCCTGAAACAACAACAAAGAAGATAACCTTTAGACTGCAACAAAACACTATCACAAATTTTAAAAAAGAAAAGATGAATCCATAGAAACTTTAAAACCTTGCCTTCAACAATTCAATCTTGGGAAAGAAGACTTTATATAAACTGCTATAGTTTTTCTTTATAGGCTTTCAAGACTGAAGTGCTTTAAATGTCATGATTTTTCTATTTAATTTAAAGGAAACTTGATACTTCCCCTTATATGCATGGGGGAAATTTTTTAAAATAAATGTTTCCATAAAGGGTTAAAGAAGCTATGGAGAAAAACTTATTTAAAACAAAAATAATCAATTCCCAGTCAATCTGATAGAAAAGTCATTCTTAACATAAAACTAACTCTCTTTTTTCTTTCCTACTTTTCTGGTTGTATGACATGAGAAATTATACATTATGAATGCTACAGTATAGATTACCTTGCACATGCTGTATCTAACATACTTTAGTTAAATAGAAAAATTAAACATAGAGTAATTTTTAAGCAACTTTTTAGGGATAAACTGAGAGTTTATGTGCAAGGAGCTGTTAGTTTTAATTACATCAAAGAGAGAAATAGACCACATTTCCTGAGGTTTAAGGGAGAAAAAAATCCACTTCAAGAGGTACCATCACTAATGGCTGTCCTAAATTGTAAATCTATAAGCTTTGAGGGCAGAGGTGAATGAAACCCTACTGTTTTCCCCAGATTATTCACAGAGTTAGTAATATAATTTGGCAATGAGTCTTAAGGTTATCAGAAATTTCAAGTCCCTTGCTCGTAAGTTATCGTCAAGCATTCTTGTTTATAGCAGCTTAATGACAAGCAGCAGTGAAATGTAAATTCTTTTTGCCTGACGGCAGGGGGTATAGCAAGAGAATTCAGATGAAGAACATATTTTACATCACCAGAGCTGACAAATGTGAAAAATGTGCCAGACGGACTCCGCAAGCTACAATTTTTGTAACTAGAAATGCTGAAACTTTTCAATGGTGAAGGCCACATTTGAGCTTTTTTAAACAAAACAAAGGAACTATTTTTCTTATAGTGCAATTTTGTTTTTATTTATGACTTTTTCTTATTGGAAAAACGACTGACTTTATATTCATTGAGTAATCTAACTAGATTCACTCTGTATACGGGAGAAAACAAGAATATTCTTATGGAGTCATATCTCACCTTGTTTGAAAGTTAAAAACGAAGATACTGGAGAGTAAAGAACCATTTCTTCAACAAAGTTTTAACCAACATCTACCTCATGCCAAGCACCAGTCACAGCCATGAGGATATACAGAGTTAACAACAGGGCTATTTACTGATTCATTTATTCAAATACTTAAAAGGTATCAGTTCAGTTCAGTCGCTCAGTGTCCGACTCTTTGCGATCCCATGAATCGCAGCACACCAGGCCTCCCTGTCCATCACCAACTCCCGGAGTTTACCCAAACTCATGTCCATTGAGTTGGTGATACCATCCAGTCATCTCATCCTCTGTCGTCCCCTTCTCCTCTTGCCCCCAATCCCTCCCAGCATCAGGGTCTTTTCCAATGAGTCAACTCTTCGCATGAGGTGGCCAAAGTATTGGAGTTTCAGCTTCAGCATCAGTCCTTCCAATGAACACCCAGGACTGGTCTACTTCAGGATGGACTGGTTGGATCTCCTTGCAGTCCAAGGGACTCTCAAGAGTCTTCTCCAACACCACAGTTTAAAGCATCAATTCTTCAGTGCTCAGCTTTCTTCACAGTCCAACTCTCACATCCATACATGACCACTGGAAAAACCACAGCCTTGACTAGACGGACCTTTGTTGGCAAAGTAATGTCTCTGCTTTTTAATATGACATCTAGGTTGAGCTATTTCAAATCCTAAAAGGTGATGCTGTAAAAGTGCTGCACTCAATATGTCAGCAAATTTGGAAAACTCAGCAGTGGCCACAGGACTGGAAAACATCAGTTTTCATTCCAATCCCAAAGAAAGCTCAAACTACCACACAATTGCATTCATCTCACACGCTAGTAAAGTAATGCTCAAAATTCTCCAAGCCAGGCTTCAGCAATACGTGAATCATGAACTTTCAGATATTCAAGCTGGTTTTAGAAAAAGCAGAGGAACAAGAGATCAAATTGCCTACATCCACTGGATCATCAAAAAAGCAAGATAGTTCCAGAAAAATATTTATTTCTGTTTTATTGACTATGCCAAAGCATTTGACTGTGTGGATCACAATAAACTGTGGAAAATTCTACCAGATCACCTGACCTGCTTCGAGAAATCTGTATGCAGGTCAGGAAGCAACAGTTAGAACTGGACATGGAACAACAGACTGGTTCCAAATAGGGAAAGGAGTACGTCAAGGCTGTATATTGTCACCCTGCTTATTTAACTTATATGCAGAGTACATCATAAGAAATGCTGGGCTGGAGGAAGCACAAGCTGGAATCAAGATTGCTGGGAGAAATATCAATAACCTCA
>NW_011494889.1:1249756-1261568 GCF_000754665.1 Bison bison bison | reverse complement strand
AAGAGCCTCTTGATGAAAATGAAAGTGGAAAGTGAAAAAGTTGGCTCAAAGCTCAACATTCAGAAAACTAAGATCATGGCATCCGGTCGGTCCCACCACTTCATGGCAAACAGATGGGGAAACAGTAGAAAACAGTGTTAGACTTTATTTTTGGGGGCTCCAAAATCACTGCAGATGGTGACTGCAGCCATGAAATTAAAAGACACTTACTCCTTGGAAGGAAAGTTATTACCATCCTAGACAGCATATTAAAAAGCAGAGACATTACTTTGCCAACAAAGGTCCGTCTAGTCAAGGCTATGGTTTTTCCAGTGGTCATGTATGGATGTGAGAGTTAGACTGTGAAGAAAGCTGAGCGCAGAAGAATTGATGCTTTTGAACTGTGGTGTTGGAGAAGACTCTTGAGAGTCCACTGGACTTCAAGGAGATCCAAGCAGCCCATCCTAAAGGAGACCAGTCCTGGGTGTTCATTGGAAGGACTGATGCTGAAGCTGAAACTCCAATACTTTGGCCACCTGATGTGAAGAGCTGACTCATTTGGAAAGGCCCTGATGCTGGGAGGGATTGGGGGCAGGAGGAGAAGGGGACGACAGAGGATGAGATGGTCAGATGGCATCACCGACTCAATGGACATGAGTTTGGGTAGACTCCAAACTTTGGGAGTTCATGATGGACAGGGAGGCCTGTCGTGCTGCGGTTCATGGGGTCGCAGAGAGTCGGACATGACTGAGTGACTGAACTGAACTGAACTAGGTTGGTCATAACTTTCTTTTCAAGGAGTAAGCGTCTTTTAATTTCATGGCTGCAATCACCATCTGCAGTGATTTTGGAGCCCCAAAAAATAAAGCCAGCCACTGTTTCCCATCTATTTGCCATGAAGTGATGGGACCGGATGCCATGATCTTAGTTTTCTGAATGTTGAGCTTTAAGCTAACTTTTTCCATTCTCCTCTTTCACTTTCATCAAGAGGCTCTTTAGTTTTTCTTCACTTTCTTTCAATAACCTCAGATATGCAGATGACAAAACTAGACAGCATATTAAAAAGCAAAGACTTCACTCTGCCTACAAAGGTCCGTATAGTCAAAGCTATGGTCTTTGCAGTAGTCATGTACGGATTTGAGAGTTGGACCATAAAGAAGGCTGAGCACCAAAGAACTGATGTTTTCAAACCGTGGTGCTGCAGAAGACTCTTGAGCCCCTTGGACAAAAAGGAGATCAAACCAGTCAATTCTAAAGGAAATCAACCCTGAATATTCATTGGAAGCACTGCTGCTGAAGCTCTAATATTTTGGCCACCTGATGCGAAGAACCAACTCATTGGAAAAGACCCTTACACTGGGCAAGATTGAAGGCAGGAGGAGAAGGGGAAGCCAGAGGATGAGATGGTTGGATGGCATCATTGACTCAGTGGACATGAGTTTGAGCAAACTCTGGGAAACGGTGAAGGACAGAGAAGTCTGGTGTGCTGCATCCATGGGGTCGCAAAGAGTTGGACACAACTTAGTGACTGAACAACAACAAAAAAGAACTAGAAGATAAATATAAGTAAATAGGCACATGGGTGGACATGTGAACAGACTGGACAGGTAATTTATAATAAATATATAATATACCATGTGCTGAGTACCAAATATGCCCTAGGCCTTACATAGGGCATATTTTTATATCTACCATATTATTAATCCTCACACTAACTCTATAATCTATTATCCCATTTTATAAATGAAAAATCAGACTCAGAGATCTTCTATTACTGACCTAAGGTTACAGAGCCAGCTGAGATAAAGCCAGAACTGTCCAATCCCAAATTCTATGATCTTTATTTTGTACAAACTGTTTTTTCAGTATCAATTTGCTGTTGTTGTTAGTTAACCACTCAGTTGTGCCTGATTCTTTTGCGACCTCGTGAACTGTAGCCCACCAGGCTCCTCCGTCCATGGGACTTTTCTGGGCAAGATTATTGGAGTAGGTTGCCATTTCCTCCTTCAGGGAATCTTTCCGACTCAAAGATGGGACCAGAATCTCTAATCTATTATCCCATTTTACAAATGAAAAAACTGAGACTCAAAGACTTTATATAATTGACCTAAGGACAGAGCCAGCTGAGATAAAGTCAGAACTGTCCAATTTCAAATTCTATGATCTTTATTTTGTACACACTATTTTTCAGTATCAATTAAAACAGGTTAAAATGCAGTATGACTCTGATTTTAACAATATGGTAATGGTGATAATGTTTTGAATGTTTCTGAAAGTTCTACTAATTTTATAACAAGAACTCTAAAAAACATGAAAATATATTGTCTATCCCAATTCAACATTCTGTCCCCAAATGGCGAGTGGCATCAAAGGGTATCTCATGGTAGCAAACAGCTGCTTTCCAAGACACCAACTTCAAAAACTTGGGACAAATCCCTAATACATCCTTATTTTTCCTTAAAACCCTACTGTAAGCCTGTCTTCCATTGTATTATGTCTATCATCAAGTTCCTATCTATACTAGCCCTAAAACAAAGCCTAGTTATGTCGGTGTGAAAAAGATCCACTATCTCCAGTTGCTGGAATTTCAGGCACATTATCACCGGCTTCTCATGGGAAAAAGGCAAACACTGCCTTTAAGTTCAGAAAAAGAAAATTAAAAACAGTAAAGCAGCCATACCTGGATTAGTAATGAATGACAGCAACACAGCTTGGAACTATTAGTTTCATCTGGGCCGGAAGGAATCTCAGTGGAGGAATTTTTGGCTGCAGCTCTGCTATTTGCTGAGAATTTTGAAAATTAAACACTGATCCACTAAAAATGGAATGTGCCTATGCAGATCTCAGTAACATGTAGGCAGCTGCAGCCAAAGCTTTATATGAGATCTAATAAAGGGCTCCATGTCAGAACAGTTTTCAATTTTTCCAATTGAATGCAATAAAAAAATAAATGACAGTGATGGGGCTCAAAATATTCACACCCTGGAGCTGCCAAGCTAAATAATTTAATATCTTTTTGAACAGAAAAGCCTTTTCCCCCAGGACATATTTTTCAAAATATTAAATGTTCTGTTAGTTTAGCTTTCCCCTTGCAAGCAGCTGCATTCTTTTGTTTGAAACTGGAGAATGATGGTCTCGCCTCTCTTCTAATTGGAGGAAAATTCCAAGCATATTAGATAGAAAGCATTAAAATCACAAACTATTACAGCTTATAAATTATGGTACTCTAATACTAGGCAAAATTTGAATAAGTCAAAATATCTTCAAAAGGTAGGGAGAAAAACACGTTTTGAAAATAAAAAGGAGGAAGCATTTTACACTGCAAAATTAAGTTAATTATCTCTCTAAGTTTTGTTTCATTAAGCACGGAAAGCACTTAGCAACCAACTAAGATTCACTGCAAAAAGCAGAAAGCCCTGACATAATGAGGACTTCATCCTTGACAAGTATGGTGACATGGAGCTATCTACCGGTACATAAAAATTTTCCATGTGCTAATCCTGTGAAGGTTAACACTCGTTAAATATGTTGCTAAAATATGTTGCTTTCTAAATAGTTCAGCATGTTAGTTACTTCTACATATATTCTTAATGAAGATAATATATTTTCCCATTTAATTAGGTAATTTAAGAACACAACTTTCCGGGCTTTCAAATATCAATTGTTTACATCTATCATCTCTAACCGATATTATACAGCTCCCACAGTGTGGAAAGTTCAATTGTTGTATTTCTTTTTCTTATTTCCCTTTGCACAAAAGGGCTGCCTGATGAGAGGGGCAGAGGAGGAATGGCAGAAAGAGAAAAGAAGATGGGAGTCCAGCTTAAAGGTCTTAATAAGGCTCCTTTTCATTTGGAATCCTCAAGAATTGGTAAACAAATCCTCTATCTCAGGAAGGTTCTATGACAAAGAATTCATTTACTATTTTCAAGTTCTTTGTTTTGCTTTGCATCTGCCCCCTAGCTAAGGGTGGAGGGACACAGGCAGAGACTTCTCCCTTCTCAACAAACCTACTTCCACTGAGAGCGCCAAGGGTTCTCCAAGGGGTCCCTAAGCGACAAATGGCACCCCACTCCAGTGTTCTTGCCTGGAAAATCCTATAGACAGAGGAGCCTGGTGGGCTGCAGTCCATGGGGTTGCGAAGAGTTGGACACGAATGAACCACTTCACTTTCACTTTTCACTTTCATGCATTGGAGAAGGAAATGGAAACCCACTCCAGTGTTCTTGCCTGGAGAATCCCAGGGACGGGGGAGCCTGATGGGCTGCCATCTATGGGGTCGCACAGAGTCAGACACGACTGAAGCAACTTAGCAGCAGCAGCAAGCTACAAAGCAAAGTTTGAAAATGATTTAGACTGAACTGCCTCAGTTCCCCAGGAAACAGAATTGTTGGCATCCTAGAGAAGCTACTCTCCTATTGCCTCAAATTTTGATTATCTCAAGAAATTGGGATTATCTCACCTCCTTAACACTCAGGTTTCAAAGCACAGTCTTCTGGGTAGCCATTTACAATGAAAAAAAGAAACAAAACACTGGATCAGAATATTTAGGATCTGCAATAAGACCCCCCTCTAATCAACTAATACAAAAGGAGGGCAATAAAGCACTTCACTTTACACCTGAAAAGTGAAAGGGTCAGACTAATTTTGGTGATGTTAAAATTATTCCTTAGAGCCCAGGGTTCATAGCTACTTCCAAAACAGGAACTCTAGGACCTCAGCTTCTATGATTCAGCCTTGTTTAAAGGATCTACTAGTTAGGGAAACACAGTGATGAAAAATAATAAAGCTCTTCCAGCCTTACTCCCCACTATAGCTGTGGCCAACATCTCTTGAATGTGTATCTACATGTTTTCACTTCAGAGCAAATTTTATGTTTCAAGGTACAAAAAGTTTTTGGATGACCAGAGTGCCTTCTTTGTGGTACAGCCAAAAATCATGGGCTGCCATCAACTTTATTACGACACAGAAAACAGATTAATCAGGACTAAGGGAGGAGCTCTACTTTTCTATCAAATAACTATTAGTAGGTGGCTTTATAAAGCCAAATTGACTCCTTCTCAGGCCCTATTCATTTCTTCACTGCACTTTTAACTATTTGTATATGAAGACATACATACATATATTTACATATATGTAAATATATGTACATATACGTGTGTATATATATCATATACATATACATGTATTTGTTCTTCTCAAGGGCAAGAACCTTAGGTGTCGTGTTTAGTACTGTACAACAATATCCTAGCACCTACTAGGCACTTGGTTTATTTTTGTTATGTATGTATATGGCACTGTGTTAGCTAAGTTCCACACAGTTATGACACTTTAGGTACTTTGCCAACAAAGGTCCGTCTAGTCAAGGCTATGGTCTTTCCTGTGGTCATGTATGGATGTGAGAGTTGGACTGTGAAGAAGGCTGAGCGCCGAAGAATTGATGCCTTTGAACTCTGGTGTTGGAGAAGACTCTTGAGAGTCCTTTGGACTGCAAGGAGATCCAACCAGTCCATTCTGAAGGAGATCAGCCCTGGGATTTCTTTGGAAGGAATGATGCTAAAGCTGAAACTCCAGTACTTTGGCCACCTCATGTGAAGAGTTGACTCATTGGAAAAGACTCTGATGCTGGGAGGGATTGGGGGCAGGAGGAGAAGGGGACGACAGAGGATGAGATGGCTGGATGGCATCACTGACTCGATGGACGTGAGTCTGGGTGAACTCCGGGAGTTGGTGATGGACAGGGGGGCCTGGCGTGCTGCGATTCATGGGGTCACAAAGAGTCGGACACGACTGAGTACTGAACTGAAGTGAAGCCAGGATTGCTGCTTAAGTCACTTCAGTTGTGTCCGACTCTGTGTGACCCCATAGACGGCAGCCCACCGTCCCTGGGATTCTCCAGGCAAGAACACTGGGAGTGGGTTGCCATTTCCTTCTCCAATGCTGGTCACCAGTAATTTTTAAAAGAGATAGGGTGGGTGGGATAGGACATGGGGTTTGTGCTTGTTAATTTGGTTTGATTACTCCCCAGTAGAATCAAAGCCCTTGAAAATGGGTGTTTTATTTTTGAGGTTAGAATAATCACGAGAGAGATGAAAGAAGCACTGTTTTCAAAGGAATATTTTTCTTCTCTAGACTTTTATACACACGATAAGATATATGAAGAATGTGATACTTGGGTATCTCCTTTTCCTAGAGGAGTTCTAAAATTTTCAAGCTGTCGTGATGATCCATGTGAATGCCGATTTTAGTTAAGGAAACAATTTTGGCTCTTTGACCAACTAGAAAAAAACACTAAAAGTCTACATTACTGTTTTGTCATAGTTGACATGCCTTCCTTCAAAGGCTTAAAAGAAACCCCAAATGCTTGTCAATATGGGATATTTTTCCTAATGAATTTATAACTGATTCCAAATATACTTTTTCACTGTACAACTGGCTTCAAAATATTGAGTTTCCAGAATATTGAGCTTTGATTCCAGAAATAGAAAATAAGAATAAATTGAGAAATATCTACTTTGTTTTACATTAAGCTGGCCATTTGTTATGAATATTTGAAACAGGGAAAATAATTTTATGGAATACGTAATGTTGTATTTCTAAAACCACTAGCATTTTTTAAAATGAAGCTGATACATATAAATATGAAATCACAACACAGTAATGCAACAATTGATGAATCACCTGGAAATTAAGTTCCTTGATAACAATTACTATGGTACAAATCTCAGGTGCCCTCTGAGCACAGAAAACAGAGTAGTGAGCACTCTTCCATGTGTAGAGACGTGCCCCAATACCGGTGAGGCAAACGGTCAAAGGCCCAAGAAACCATCTGGAAGGGAGGGTAGCTGCTATATTCCATGAAGCAATGGTTCTCAACCTCGGAGAATTTGTGAAACTCTCTAAAACCCTGGTAATGAACTATGGAAAAGTGAAAGTGAAATCGCTCAGTCGTGTCCAACTCTTTGCGACCCCATGGACTGTAGCCTACCGGGCTTCTCCATCCATGGGATTTTTCAGGCAAGAGTACCAGAGTGGGTTGCCTTTCCTTTCTCCAGGGGATCTTCCTGATTCAGGGATCGAACCCAGGTCTCCCACATTGCAGGCAGACGCTTTACCTTCTGAGCAACCAGTGGAAATGGAAATTGCCCCTTAAAAATCGCTTCTTCATAAGATTTTATATACAATTTCAGAGGTTCTTTAGGCCCTCTGAAGGACATTCAAAGATCTCAGGTTTAAGAGCCCCCAAGGCAGAGATACAGGAAGACCTATGAAGGATAAAAAGTATAGCCACCAGGTCTGTCACACAAAGGAATAGGAGCTGGGAAATTTCCAAAGATAAAATCTTGGGGTAAAGTGGGAGAAAGCAGAGTTAAAAGAAAGAGAGAAAGCATGAACAACAAAGGAGGGAGTGGAGTAAAAAGAGAAGTGGGAAAATTAGAAAACTAAGAGAAAGGGGAAAATAAGAGTAAGCAGAGAGAAGAAAGTTGGAGTGAAAATGCATGAGGGGAGAAATGTGTGTTTACACTGAACTTTATTGACAGCACTGACCAAGTGCTGCTAGAGTGCTAATAACAGACTGAGCATTTTTCATGTATTCACGCACATAAATCTCACAACCACTTTAAGGGATCTATTTTATAAATTTCACAGCTCAAGAAACTGAAGCACAGAAAGGTTAACTATACTGTTCAACAGACTAAAGGCAGAGCTAGGATTTAAACAACCTGTTGTCTGCTCCCAAAGCCAGCCTCTACATTTTTTAGCAATACTCACAATACAACCTGTTTTTCTGCCACTTGAAAGGCATTCCTAGACCTCTCATATTTGTATTCCTCTTGAAGAAATTCTCTAATAATGAAAGTGACACTTTGTTACATTATCTTTCTTAATAGACGCTGTGTGTGTGCTCTGTGCTTAGTCGCTCAGTTGTATCCCACTCTCTGCAACCCCATGGACCATAGCCCGCCAGGCTCCTCTGTCCATGGGGATTCTCCAGGCAAGAATACTGGAGTGGGTTGCCATGCCCTCCCCCAGGGGATCTTCCCAACCCAGGGATCGATCAAACCCAGGTATGATGCACTGCAGGCAGACTCTCTACTGTCTGAGCCACCAGGGAAGCCCAAGAACACTGGAGTGGGTAGCCTATCCCTTCTCCAGGGGAATCTTCCCAACCCAGAAATCAAACCAGGGTCTCCCATATACCAAAACCTAAATTACACTCTCATCAAAGTTTGAAATTGTTATGATTTTCTTTTTTATCCCAGCTTTATTAAGAAACAATTGCCATGTAACATTGTGTGTCATGATTTTCATTTCAACTGAAAATTTAGGTTTTTAATCTTAGAAAATTACATAGTTCCACTTGTCAAAACACTTCAAATGCATTAAAAGGTTATCAAAAATGTACAGAAATATGGCCTGTTAATGGTCCACTAATATTTACCTGAATACTCACTTCAGTGGTTTGAGCCCCCAACTTCCTGACGTGGTCCGTGTTTGTCAGATTGGCTGCCAGCTGTTTCACTTTAGTTATTTTTCACAATACTGTTTTGTTAAAGCTGCCTTCCCAAATCATGGATTTTTTTTTAGCTACATTGATCCTGAAAGTTTTATGTTATACAGATTTGGTCTATTGCATCTTGGTATGGTTTTGATTTAGAGGGCCTTTTTTGTATGAACACTAGGTTTACAAGTAACTTCATTCTTCTCAGAGTTTCAGTAATTGGTATTTTTCACATGGTTACCAAGCAAAAAACAGAACATAGGCATCAAAGCTGGGGGACCCTTTCCTAAAAATGTGTTTCTCTTTTATAAGTGAATGGTGAAAATCATCTTGTCACAGGTGTGGAACATATATAGAACAGATGCTTGGATTTTAAAATTCATTAACTTGATCTTATAAAAACAGAAATCAATTACATGATTTTAGTCACAGAACTAGAGGAAGCATTCATAGAAAATAATATTAGAATGAGTACTGAAATCACCATCATTTTGTTAATACGTAGTACAGTATATGCATTCACTATTTAGGATTAAACATGCAGTAATAGAGTTAAGATCTTTAAAAGCAGAAAATATACAAAAGAAACATTCCAAAACTGTGACTTTTTGTCTTCTTTGTGACATATAATAAAAGGTTGAGCGGGTAGGGGATTGAGGGTCAAATAAGCACTTTGACAAACAGTTCACAGGAAGACAGCATAAGAACACTGTTTAAATATTCTCATTATCCCATCCTTATGTTTAGGAAAATGTGTGACTGAATGTGTGCAGTTCTGACATAAATATTTCCACATTAGAGGAAGGCAACTAAAAACATCCATGTGTGTGTGTGTGTGTGTGTTTGTATTTATTTATTTGTATTTATCTGTTTCCCCAACTAGATTGTGAGCTGCTTAAGACTGATGGATGTTATATCTTGTTTTATGCTCGGGGCCTGGCACACTGAGGTGCTCAATAAACATCTGTTAAATGAATTAAGACATAGTCTCCGCCCTCAAAGAGCTTGTAATCTACAACACCTATCATTTAATCTCGGTTGTACTTTTTTAAAATATAAGTTATCTGTATAAAAAGAATATGAGTTCTTGACATTCCTATAAGCATAGTATAAAAAATTAGGAGCTCTAAGCTTTTATGGAAAAAAAAGAGATGTCCGTATCTCTTACTATACTTTTTCCTTTTGCAATTTACTCCCCTATTTTTAAAAAAATTAATTCATTTTGCAATCTAGAATGATGGTCCTGATGAAATTATTTGCAGGACACCAGTGAAGACACAGACATAGAGAAGAGACTCGTGGACATGGGGGAGAGGGGTAAAAAGGAGGAGCGGGGTGCATGGAGAGAGCAACATGGAAACAGACATTACCATCTGCAAAACAGACAGCCAATGGGAATTTGCTGTATGACTCAGGGAACTCAAACCAGGGCCTGGTAACAACCTAGAGGAGTGGGAGGGGGCGGGAGGAGGGAGGGAGGTTCAAGAGGGAGCGGACACATGTATACCTATGGCTGACTCATGTTGATGTTTGGCAGAAACCAACACAATACAGTAAAGCAATTACTCTTCAATTAAAAATAAATAAATTAAAAATAACCCCCCCCAAATTGATTCATTTTCTATTGAGATGATAATAATAACTGCTAATATGTGTTGACTATTGTCTACTATATCACTGGTATCTATTCATTTTATGTGCAATTCTCATCTAATGCTCACAGTCACCTTACAAGGTACTATTACACTATCCCACTAGCAGGCATGCGATGGATGAAACAAACATGTAAACAGAACACAAAAGTATAGAAACAGAACGACATAAAACAATGTTGTTCTCTCCGATCCAATGGAGAGAGCATTTCACCTCACTGGGGAAAAGACAGATTAGTTAATATTAATGCTAGAATAACTATACATTTGGAAAAACAAAATACAATTAGATCCTAAAATAGCTCTCTAAAATCTTAGGTCTATTAAAGATTAAAATGTTAAAAAGAAAAGAAAAAAGTGAGATGGAAGAAAAAATATTTTTTAAAAGATAGATTTACTATTTTTAAGTTTAAAATTCTGTATGATCCCTTTCTTTAGTTCTCTTAATCCAATGGGGTAATTGAGCCAAATTTCACGAGGAAGACCTTTCCCCACCCCCCTTCTCTTTCATCTTTTTCCCCATTCCCTTGGGCTGGACACAGCCGCTGGAGAAAGAAGAGTTGGCATGTCCTGCAGGAAAAATTTGGCCATCTGTACCCACAAGATTTGTGATGTACAAGGGAACTGAGCAAATAAGCAAATATACTGCAGTCAATGGAAGACAGGCTTCCTTACAAGGAAAGAGGAAAACCAAGGGGAAAAGCCCATGACATTGGACTACAATTAAAGGTATAGGTATGAACTCATGATTATTTATATAAATAGGCAGATATAAAAGTAAGTATACATATGTACATTCTATATATGTGTGTGTGTATATATACCTATATGTATATACACACATTTATATATAATTTCCATCTTCTGTATGATGATAGGACCTAAAAACAATGAGGCCTTAGTAGCAATGATCATAGTTGATATCTAGATCTTTGTTTCTAAGTACCATTCTCCACTAAAAAGAACCAGAGATGCTTGGAGAAATGACTGAGTACAGGGCTTAGGCAGGCAAAGTGCAAAATGAGCTAAGAATATGTCGTTATGAAAGAATATAAGAAAGTGTTCAAACAATCACAAAGTGAAAGTGAAGTCGCTCAGTTGTGTCCGACTCTTTGCAACCCCATGGACTGCAGCCCACCAGGCTCCTCAGTCCATGGAATTTTCCAGGCAAGAGTACTGGAGTGGGTTGCCACCTCCTTCCCCAGGTGATCTTCCCAACCCAGGGATTGAACCCGGGTCTCCCACACTGCAGTCAGACGCTTTACCGTCTAAGCCACCAGGGACATGTTAAAAGGACACAAGTCAGCTTGAAGTAACCCATTTTCACAGGCCATTTCTAGGATAATTTGGAGAATCAAAATAAAAATAACACAATCTTACTTATGTGAAAAGTGTATACCTGCATATCTAGACAAAAACTGAAAGAATAATTTTATTAGCAGTTATGCTGTGATGGATGGAGAGAAACACAGTGGAAACAACTTTTAACATCATTCTTTTATACTACAAATATAGTAGCTTCACTGCTGCTGCTGCTGCTGCTAAGTCATTTCAGTCATGTCCGACTCTGTGCGACCCCATAGACGGCAACCCACCAGGCTCCCCTGTCCCTGGGATTCTCCAGGCAAGAACACTGGAGTGGGTTGCCATTTCCTTCTCCAATGCATGAAAGTGAAAA
>NW_011494889.1:1213148-1249656 GCF_000754665.1 Bison bison bison | reverse complement strand
CACTGGAGTGGGTTGCCATTTCCTTCTCCAATGCATGAAAGGGAAAAGTCAAAGTGAAGTCGCTCAGTCGTGTCTGACTCTTCGTGACCCCATGGACTGCAGCCTACCAGGCTCCTCCGTCCATGGGATTTTCCAGGCAAGAGTACTGGGGTGGGTTGCCATTGCCTTCTCTGAGTAGCTTCACTATAAAACTTAAAAATTGTAAAGCCATAAAAATTAACATAATGGAGACTATGTAACAACATAGAAAACTGGTTATAGTGAGTTAAAGAAAGAAGTGTTCTAAGAATCTGGCTATGCCCCAACATGTGTGCATGTGTTGAACATGGACTAAAGATCCAGCTATCACATAATTCAGTAGTGTGAAAACAGGACCCTTGTCCATTCATCATAAATCTTTTCCTTATCCTATATTCCAGTCCTGGTTACAGACTATACTATTTCCTGGAACCTTAAGCTTAGCCTCATCTTTCCTCCCGATTCAATGCTATCTCTAAAATGCCATGTGCATGACTGGTGTTCTCGTTCAGGTCATTATTAACTCACACCATTCACCTTTTCACCTTCTCATTACAACCTTTACACTGTCACTAAAGCTGTCTCCGTATACAACCATTTTCAGCAGGTGTCTACTGACTACACACACACACAAATTCATATTCAATCTATACAAAAATCAGCTCAAAGTGGACTACAGACCTAAAAATAAAAGCTAAAAACTTTAATAACACTTCCAATAGAAAATCTGAGAGGCAATCTTCAAAACCCTACGCTCAACAAAGATCTCTTAAGGTAAGAGAAGGTACAAAAAGTACAAACCATGTAAGAATAATAGGTAAACTAAATTTCATCAAAATAAAAATGTATACCTCAAAAACCACCATCAAGAAAACGAAAAGGCAGGGCACGGACTGAAGAAAATAATCACAATACAAATATTCAACAAACTACTTGTATCCAGAATATATAAAGAACTCTTAAAAGTTCAATAACAAGAAGAAAACCCAAGTCAAAAACAGGCAAAAGACTTGAAAAGACATTTCACAGAAGCTATATGGATGGAAGATAAACACATGAAAAATACAGGTTCAGACCAAATGAGACACCGCTACACAACCACCAAAATGGCTAAAATTAAAGACTAACACTATCATCAGTTGATAAGGATGTGAAGCCTCTAGAACTTTCATATATAATTACTGGGAATGTAAAACAGTACAACTCTGAAAACGATTTGGTAGTTTCTCTTCAAGTTAAACATAAGCTCACCATGTGACCCAGCAATTCTGAGTATTAACCCAAGAGACATGAAAACATGTTTCTACACAAAGAGTTATACACCAATGTTCACAGAAGCTTCATCCATAATGGCCAAAAAAACTAGAAATAACCCCAATGTCCATTAACAAACAAGTGAATAAATGCATTGTGATATACCCATAAAACAGAAACTACTCAGCAATAAACAGGAACAAACTACTCACATATACAACATGGATGACTCTCAAGAATATTACGCTGAGCAAAACAAGCCAGACACAAAAGTGGACATGTTGTATAGTGCCATTTGTTTTAAATTTGTGACAAAAGCAGATCAGTGGTTGCCTGGGGCCAGCAGCAGGAGGGGGAACTGAAGGGTACAAGTGTGCAATAGAACTTTTTAGGGGATGAAATATTTTGTATCTTGATTGCAGTGGTAGTTACATGGTTGTCAAATACCTAAAGCTATACACTTAACATTTTATACACAAATTACATCTCAATAAAGTTAATTTTAAAAGAAAATAAAATTGAGAGACTCAAAAATGTTCATTCCACACTGGTTACTGAGGTCCTGTAATGCTTCTGATACTGCCCTGTCCCCCACACTGTGTGTTCAGGGTAAAGGTATTTGGCCGCCTGCAAAATTTTATTTGGTAGTACAAAGTTTAGGTGCATATTATTAGTTCTCTTTTATAAGAATCATCCTGTTTCAACACTGTTCCAAATTATTTTTAAATTTTTCAAATAAGATTTGTACATTAAAAATGTACAAACTGTATTGTTCATATAAAAAAAAATTCAAGAATGAAAACAACTTAAAGGTCCATTAAAGGGGACTAAGTAAACACATCCCACCCATCTGTACAATGGAAACCAAGCAGCTCCGCACACACCCATATCCACAACCTGTAATTCTCACTGCAGTCAGAATTACCTTCTAAAAACTTAAAGCAGGTATCATAGTCTTGACAAAAACAAATGAGCAAATAAACAAACCTGTTAATGCCTTCTCATCACACTTAAAAATGAAATCCTTTGCCTTGGCCCTGTTCCACCTAGCTCTTGCCCATCTAATCCCTTTCACCTCCCATGCTCCATCTACACTGGCCTTCCTAAAGCCCCTGGAGCCTCTTTCCTCTGATCTTCATCAGCCAGTCCCTTTGCGTCATTCTGGTCTCCATCTTGGAGGTGGAAGGAAGGTTCAAGAGGGAGGGGATATATGTATACCTATGACTGATTCATGGTGATGTTTGGTGGAAACCAAAACCATATTATACAGCAATTATCTTTCAATTTAAAACAAATAATTTTTTTGCTTGTTTTTTTTACATTTACTATTTACACAATTTTTTATTGAGATAAAATTGATGGAACATAAATTTTGCCAATTTGACCATTTTAAATTGTACAATTTAGTTATTTTTAGTACATTTTGCAACCATCACCACTAACAGCAGAACACTGTCAACATCTAGAAAACAAACCCCAGATCCATTAAGGAATTTTTAATGGGCATGCCTCATGGCGGGGTGCATATCTCTTCCTGCTAAAATTGGAAGATCTCAGGCTCTGAAATCCATCAGGCTCTTCCAGGTGCCCCTCTCTTGTAACTCATGATACAAATACTACTTCACTCACAACTTGTTTTTCATAAATACAAGAAAGATTAACAATAATATGAACTTCAGAAGTATTCTGAATATTAGAACAGTTAATATACATTAAATTAAAGAGAATTTTTTTTAAGTCACCTCTTCAGAGACCTTTCCTAAGCACCTAATCTAGTCATTTTTTTTTTTACCATATAACCCTACTTTAGTATTCTCTCTCTCTCCCCTTCTATCTTCCTTACTTGAACCTGAGCACCATAGGAGCAGAGACCTTGTCTGTTTTGTTCACTGCTGTATTCCCAGGAGAGAGACTAGGCACTCAATTAACACCTCTCAAATAAATGATCTCCAAGATATGTTGTTAAATGGGGGAAAAGGAAAAAAAGGATATTATACTGTTATTAGTTTACTATAACTTGAATAATAAACTGTAAAATAAAATATATGCACACATTATATATATGCTTGTACTCACATAAAATCTCTGGAAAGATATTTAAGAAACTGGTATTACTGTTGCCTTTAAGGAGAGGAACAAGTGGGTTGAAGGGCAAGGTTAGAGAGATTGATACTCAACCTTTATTCTTTTTGAATTTTGTACCATGTGCATATGGCATCTACTTTTAAAAGTAATCTAAAATATATATAAGCTATTACTCATAAAACAGCGATATTTACCATAATTAGAAAATGGGAGATGATCTCCTCTTACAGCTTTACAGATTTCCAGCTTTACTGCACCTTTGAATAGAGTGTCAGAAGTTGATACCAGTTCTTAAACTCTCTCATTTTTGCTACCTACACTTATTTATCATCATAAAAATGACACTTTTATTAGTCAGTATGTCAGTGTTTACATCATTGAAAATGCTTTCCAACAAACTGACCCATCTTCTATTTTTTTCTCCCTGATCAACACACATAGCTCTTACTCTGCATACAAATCATACTGGCTAACACAGGAAAAGTCAGAAGGTAACATTCACTCAAAAGAATAGGCTCAAGAAACAACAGAAAATTACTGAAATATCATAAGGGTGATTTTAAAAATTACTCAAGCCTATTTGGATACAATGACATTTTATGGTAACAGCAAGGTTCTATCATGTGAATTGAGAACAAAATAAATAATAACCAACACAAAAACCCATTAATAAGCTAAAAACTAAAACTTAATTTTTAACTGAGTTGAATTTTTTCAAAATTAAAGATAGAAAATCAATATTTTTTCAAAGTACCCTTAAATTCAACCTGACAAATTTGCAGTTTACTTGAGTAAAAGTATCAAATAAAGGATACTGATTAGCCACTGAAAATTCAGCTTCACTATAAATTAGTCTAAATATTGAAGCTCACCAAGTGATTCACATGCTCCAAATACTACATCCTCAAATGTATTTCCAACCAAAAAGCTGTATATCAGAGAGGGGAAAAAAAGTGAAGAGTAAGCCTTCAAAATTATCTTCTGACAGAACTGGCATTAAACTATCGAGATCTGGAAAAGCCAAAATACACAAATACACATATGAAAACAAATCAGTTCAGTCATAATAAAAATAATTCAAAACAACCTAAACATGTTCAAACAACCAGAAACTCATAAAGGACTGTGTTAGGAAATGTTTATTGTGGTAACGTGAATAACACTGCAAATCTACATATGCTTCAAAAACATTTGTTGAAAACAGATCTGATAGTTATGTGAATTTTAAACCTTTTATCTTACATTGAAAAATTACAGTAATGAAGACAACTCTGAATAAAAAAATACGCTGTTTTTTGTTGTTTTTTTTTTAAAAAGAGCTCTTGCAAGTAATAATGTCTATGGTTAAATGCCAAAACACACATGTAACTATTAGGCTGTATTTACTATCAATCCAATTACTCTCTCTTCAGTTTCTTGTTTGCATTAGGATGGCAAATGAAGTACAAAATTTCAATTTCAAATGTGCATATAACATTAACTGTGCCCTTTTTTTTTTTGGCATGTACCACAAGTAAATTATTTGAGTATTCTTTAAAAGAAGAACTATTTTTGTTAAGAATAAGCAGTGAGCTACCTTCAGTGAAAATTTTACCTTTTAAATCACTAGATTACATAGTCATTATTTTACCTTGCTAGATAAATGATAATCCGCAGTTTTTTATAGCCAGGTCAATTAGATACAAATCCTAAATGCTGAGCCTGAAGTCTTAACCATTTATCAAACAATTCTCATTCTTCTTTATATTCAAAACACCTCTTTCAAACAAATAAAGTGACTGTTGAACAGGATGGGGAGTTATTCTAAACTTTGCTTCATAGTATCTTAAACTACTTACTCAGAAACACAATTATCGATACAAATCCCACTGTAATTGTTTCATTCTGTCTCCTTGCCACATGGCACAGTGCCACATAATGTACTTTTTGCAGTCTGACATACTCAATGTCTTAGAAACAGCTTTGAAAACTGGCTCATGGCCTATTTGCAACTGATACTAGAGCTTAAATACCTTTCCAGCAAAGTTATACTAACTTCAAAATACTCTGGGATCAACCATTAAAATGTTTTTGTTTCGGTCACAACACTAATGAACACCAAATGTTAGAATTTGTTTTAACGATCTAATACATCAAGGATTTTCTTAAAAGGAAAGGCTGGATCAGCTATCCATTATATAATGAAAGGCAGATTAGTTAGTACTGATACAGATAATACTTGAAAGATTTAATACTTAAGTGTAGAATCAAGCATTAACAAGTTAAGTTCATAAAGTCTGCTCAATTAGCCATAATACTCTTTCCCTATAAAAATACCAAATTCCTGGCTTCTGAGTGACATTTGAAAGCCTCCTTCCCTCCATTCCTAAAATAGCCAATTAACCTTTGCCTTGATTTCCCCATTTCTACAAAACAGGTGATACTACACCATGCTTCGCTTACCACAAGGAATATACAATATCAAAGAAAGTGAAAGGAGCTGGAGGAAACCTGAACACATCAGGTCTATTAAAGCCTGGTAAGAACGCTGGTTTGACAAGATTTTAGGAAACAAATGCATAAATGCTATTTTTAAAACACAAGAATAAAGAGTAGAAGAATGCTGCTTTCAAACTGTGGGGCTAGGGAAGACTCTTGGGAGCCCCTTGGACAGCAAGGAGATCAAACCAATCAATCCTAAAGGAAATCAACCCTGAATATTCACTGGAAGGATTGAAGCAGAAGCTTCAGTACTTCAGTCAAAGTACTCCAATACTTTGACCACCTGATGCAAAGAAACAACTCATCAGGAAAGACCCTATGCTGGGAAAAATTGAAGGCAAAAGCAGAGGGGACAACAGAGGACGAGATGGTTGGATGGCATCACTGACTCAATGTACATGAGCCTGAGCAAGCTCTGGAAGATGATGAAGAACAGGGAAGCATGAGTGTGCTACAGTCCATGGGGTCACAAAGAGCAGGACACAATTGAGTGACTGAACAACAACAACAAAGCAATTTCTGTCAGACACTGTATGTGTGAGAGTACTAGTTACTTGGGTGAAAAGGGAAGGTATGAGGTTTAAAAAACAGAAACGTAGGTATTACTCTTCTCTAAAGCAGCTATACCTGATAAGACAAATAGTGCTCGGTTCATATTTAAGCCTTCTGCTATAGTTATATTTGAATGTAATAGATGATTCCTTATTTTTCAAAAAGATGACAGGTTTTGTTTAATAAATATCACAGTGAATTCAGACTTTTTAAAAATGTAACTATTTAGGGACTTCAAACAACCAAGGTACTAAGAAGTATCCCAAAAGGCTTTAAAGAATGGTTGCATATAACCATTAATATGAATTGGTGTCTTGATCTGTGAAATAATCGAACTCAAACTCGACTAAAGTTTGAATCTTCAGAACTCCTTAGATCACAGCATTGGACAAACTGGGCAAGGAGTTTTCATGACCTACAGAGACCAGTACAAGGCACATGTAAGCACTATACAAATTTTTGTTAAATATACCTTTAAATACACATTTGCAAATAAAGGTTGTTGTTATAGAATCCTATTACCAAAGAAAATTATTTTAAAGAAAGTGTGGTAAAAAGCTTTCATTTTTCTTTATTTACTTACTTATTGAAAGGTAGAGTGGCTTTATTAAAATGAGACAAAGTAGACTTGAGAATAAGGAATATTGCCAGGGGTAGAGAGGAACACTACATAATGACAAAGGGGCTGATTCATCAAAAAGACACAGCAATTCTAAATATGCATGCCCATTCAAAAAAGAGATTCAAACTATATGAAGCAAAACTGGAGAGAATGAAAAAAGAAACAGACAAATTCACATTTCCAACTGTGACTTCAATCCTTCTTTTACAGTAATTGATAGCATAAGCAGACACCGAATCCATAAGGGTGAGATCAATCATGGGAAGGCAAATGAAACATTATATTCATAAAAGAAAGATTTATAGATGAAACTTGCATTTATTCCAATTCACAAATGAGTACATGTTCATTGATTTAGTCATTCATTCATTCAAACATTTACTAATAGCTTATTTTCCTAGCACTGGGCTAGGTATTAAGAGATAAACACGATAAAATAAGAGATAATTAAGATAAAATCTGTGACCCAAGACTAATCAGGTACTCTGCTCACTTTTGAATTTATTAAGAATTTAAAGAAAATGTGACACTTACATAGTATTTAACTAAATGGTGTAACTATGCACAGTAATGTGGTTTTGTTGCTGTCATCATATTTTAAAGAACCCTTCTAAATGTATTGCAAATAAAAGCTGAAGGCTGGTGAAACAGACAGACAAGTGTATCCAAACACATTTTCTCATTACTCTTCTCTCAGAACCGAGCAGCTAATTAAAGAATGTTGGATATGAAAGCCTGGCTGTGGTGGTTAAACTTGAAAGAAACTAATATGGTTTTCGGTTATCAAATAATTTGATCACTATGAGAAAAATGAACAGGAGTAATTTGAAGCATGCAATTTGCCTCTTTTCTCTGAAGCAGATTTATGGTTGCTCTTATATCCTCACATTTTTGTTGTGGGTAGGCTATACTTTTCAACCCGCATCTTAGCATTATGACACAGAAATCTTCTAACTTGACCTTATATCTACTTAGCTTCATAACCTCTAGATTATATTATTTGACTTGGAGACACCATGCACACAAAACAATGGATACAAATAAAATAGTCAAATAAATGGTCTTTAAAAGAAAACTCTTATATAGAAATTTTTAAAGCTTTAAGTCTATATATCCTTTTCTTTTTTGGTGTATAGAAATAAAATTTATTTTCATACTATAGCACAGGAGACATACAATCAATATGTTTTCCTAGAGTGTATAATATATAAATTATTCACATTAAAAAAAATAAGAACAGAAAGCCTCATATGCAGGAGGTATTTAAAAATGTATACCTAATTTTGAATTGGTGTTTTTGACAGTATACACAACTAGCTTACAAATCTGAATGAGTATGATGATACATATTTGAAAAAAGTACACATATGGGCCCACTCCAGATACTTAATTCAGTACACAGATAACTCGTTCTTCACTTTGGTCACTGCAATTCCAGGTGCTGAGGCATATGTGGATCTGAAAGGTACTTCCAGGAGTATTATTTATTACATTGGCATTTTAAAGATTCCTGTTTCTTCTATTCTCCTTTATAGCGAGGGGTCCTTTTCTCTTTAAAAGCAAGAAGACCTTCAAGTCTGTCTTTGTTGGAATGGTCTGAGCATAACATGCTTCTTCTATGGCTAATCCTGTTACTAAATCGACCTCCATTCCTTGATTAATTGCTAATTTTGCCACTGTCATTGCAACAGGTCCCTGAGGTAAAAACTCTCTTGCTAGGTCCAAGGCCTTTCTGTAGGCAACGTCCCCCTCCTGGTTCTGTTCTAGAACATGGCTGATCAAGCCCACTGACTTGGCTTCTTGGCCATCAAGCACACGTGCAGAGAAGATGAGCTCTTTCCCTAGGGACATCCCAATGGCACGTGGCAGTCGCTGTGTTCCCCCAATTTCATTAATCATTGCTCTTATTTTGGAGACAAAAGGACCAACTTCACTGGAACTCATTTTGGCTCTTTCCTTAAGATCAGCACCAGCACAGAATATCCCCGGGACTTCATTTCTGACTATTATGGTCCGTACTTTCTTATCAGATTTTAAAGCATCCACAGCTCTTGAAAGCATTTTTATAAGATTTTTACTCAGTGAATTTTTGGCATAGGCTCTGTTTATTCCAAGCACCACAATTCCTCGGTTTTCCTCCTCCAGGTACCACACCCGCAGCTCGTCCTCAGTCTTCACCTCTGCGCTGTAGCCCCTCTGCCAGGCCGCTTCCCCGGCCGCGGGCGTCCAGCCCCGGGCCCATGTCGAGTCGACCCGCGGGCACGTCCAGGAGCCGGGCAGCCTGCACCTGGCGCCTAGCCGCGTACAGCAAGCGGCCACCAAGCGGGCACGGCTGGCTTGCAAAGTGCCCAAGGCCCCAGGTGCCGCGGAAGCTGCCACCGCCATGTTGTCTCAGTCTATATATCCTTTTAAGAACAGACAGTACTTACCAAACGAATCCTCTCCCTCTGCACTGTCATAGCAATTTGAACCAGCAACATATTTCCAAATATTTAGGAAATGAGATAGTACAATCTTGGGAAAAGTCTCTCAAACGGCTAGACTTCTCTACTCCTTGCTAGACTACTCCACGGGAAAAAATTAGTTTGTGTCTATCCTGAAATTGATTTTTTAAATTTTTTAATTGTAGTAGAATATACATATAAAATTTAACATCTGAACCACTTCTAAGTGTACGGCTCAGTGGTGTTAAATACAAGCACACTGTGTACAGTGTGGACACATTGTGTCCAGAACTTTTCATCCTGTAAAACTGAAAGTCTACACTCATTAAACAATAAATGAAACCACCATTTTACTTTCTATCTCCATGACTCTGACTACTCTAGCTACCTAATGAGTAGAATTATACAGTATTTGCCTTTTTGTGATCAGCTTATTTCATTTAGCATGTCTTCAAGGTTGTATAGCATGTGTCAGAATTTCCTTCCTTCTTAAGGCTGTATAATATTCCATTGTATGTATATACTGCATTTTGTTTAACCCATTCATCCACTGATGGACACTTGGGTTGCTTCCTTTGTCTATCACGAATAATGCTGCTATGAATGTAAATTAAATGACTCATTTAAAGTACATATTACTAAATTATTCAATGATGAATATGAAAGGTAAGAAAAACACCAAAACAAATTATCACTTGGTTTTCTAATAAAGGGTGCTCATTTCCATTCAATAGACTGGTAATGCCTGCCAATGCAAGAGACACAGGTTCAATCCCTGATCTGGGAAGATCCCACATACCACACAGCAACTGAGCCCGTGTGCCACAACTACTGAGGCGTGTGGGCTCTAGAGCTCATGTTCCACAAGAGAAGCCACCGTAACGAGAAGCCCCTGCAGCACCGCAACTAGAGAAAAGCCTGTGCAGCAACCAAGACCCAGCACAGCCAAACAACAAATAAATAAATAAAATTATTTTTAAAAACTGGTAAACAGAACACAGCAAAAGGCCCACATATATTTGAATTGTCACTAAGTTCTCTATCTTTCATAATTAGTTTTAAAAGTCTACCAGGTCAATTGAACAATGCCTAATTTTTATATCTAAAATTAACACATATCAAGAATTTATCATGCAGGAGTATTCAGAAATCTTTTTTCCACAGCAAATATTCTTATAACTTTATGGGGAAGCTTAAAACGATGACTGATTTTTTTTTTTTCCTGAAACATCCTTATAACCTCACTGAATGACATTTTTCTCAAATTCCATATTTCAAAGAGAAAACACAATACACTCTTTGACAAGCATTTAATTATATAATCAATGAAAGCTATTTAAAGGTTTAAAATATCCAGAATGAGGAACTATTATTAAGTCTTGAATAATATTAAGTAAAAGCTTTTCTATTTAGACAAAGGTACTCATGAAGTGAACGTAATACATGTATGCCTATATGTCAGAGCACTTCTTCATCTTCCAGTTAATAATACGTTATTATGTGTTCAATAATCCTAAAACCATGACTATGTTGTAACATTCAATTTTCATACCGAAGTGTCATTACTGTGTAGCATTTAGCTATGCACCTTACGGTCTCCTCCTAAGAGCACTGCTCCAGGCAAATGCACTGTAGGCTTGGTCCCCACAGTCACTCAAAATTCTTTCAAGAGGGTTCCAGAGTGTTTACTCGGCTGCCACTGGAAAATAGGCAGTATCTCCACAGAGCATATGGAAAGAGGTCCAAAATTCATTGCTTCATTAAAAAGTCAAATTGCAAGACAATTCTGAAAATACATGCCAGAAAATATTAACCGTAGTTTCTTGAAGTCAGACTGGAAAGGTGGGTCGAAAAAAGGACTTCTTATTTTCATTTAACATTCATTTAACATTTTTAAGGCAGTAAAACTATTCTGTATGAAACTACAATGATGTATATATGATATTATGCAGTCATCAAAACTCACAGACTTGTACAACACAAAAAGTTAGCAATAGGAGAAACTGCCGGGGTGGGGATGGAAGTGGGAAAAGAATATGGGAATTTTCTGTATTTCCACTCAATTTTCCTATAAATCTAAAAATGCTCTAAAAAATAAGTATGCTAAATAAAAAAGAAATCTGTACTTTTAGTTTCAAATGACAAGTTCATGCAGGATAATAAAAAACAAATTTTAAAACTTCTAAGAATGCTAAATCACATGATAAATGCAGATTTGGGAGATGAAATCAACACATGCCATGTTATTACAGGGCTTTCTATTCAATATTAGATATTTTGCTGTTTAAAGCAGGCTAGCTCCAGTACTCTTGCCTGGAAAATCCCATGGACACAGGAGTCTGGTAGGCTGCAGTCTATGGGGTCTCGAAGAGTCGGACACGACTGAGCGACTTCACTTTCTCTTTTCACTTTCATGCACTGGAGAAGGAAATGGCCACCCACTCCAGTGTTCTTGCCTGGAGAATCCCAGGGACAGAGGAGCCTGGTGGGGCTGCCGTCTATGGGGTCGCACAGAGTCGGACATGACTGAAGCGACTTAGCAGCAGCAGCATCCAGAATATAAAAATGTACATTTTTACATATAAATATGTATTAACATATAAAATATGCTATTATTAAGTATAACATAGTACATATTTTATATGTATATAAATTATATATATAATACATGTGTATATTTTATACACATATGTATATGTGTATTTTATATACATATAAAATACATAGTATACAAAATAGTACATATTTTACATATAAATATGTACTGCTGCTATTGCTAAGTCGCTTCAGTTGTGTCCGACTCTGTGCGACCCCATAGACGGCAGCCCACCAGGCTCCCCCGTCCCTGGGATTCTCCAGGCAAGAACACTGGAGTGGGTTGCCATTTCCTTCTCCAATGCATGAAAGTGAAAAGTGGAAGTGAAGTCGCTCAGTCATGTCCGACTCTTAGTGACCCCAGGGACTGCAGCCCACTAGGCTCCTCTGTCCATGAGATTTTCTAGACAAGAGTACTGACATAATATAAAAATGCACTGACATAAAAATGTAATTATATATGAACTAAGAGATAATAACTACCCTATATAGGTGTGGGCTTCCCTGGCAACTCAGTGGTAAAGAATCCATCTTCCAATGCAGGATATACGGGTTTGATCCCTGAGTGGGGAAGATCCCCTGGAGAAGCAAATGGCAACCCACTTCATTATTCTTGCCTGGGAAATCCCATGGACAGAGGAACCTAGAGGGCTAAGTCCATGGTGTTGCAAAAGAGCCAGACATGACTTAGTGACTGAACAACAATATATAACATCGTTGTTTCTATCATCTCCCTAAGGTGCCTTTTTAGACATTTTCCCCCAATCATGCTCACCCATGAAATTTTAATGCCACCAATATACTCTCTAATCTTTTATATTATTACAAAGTCACTCCCCCCACACACATGTATACATTGTATCATTAATTTCCTGTTTCTCTATCTTACAGGCAAAAAGGATGCACTCAACTCTAATCAGCCCCTTTAAAATTTTAACTGTGGTACTCCAAATTGCACATAATAAGGTCCAGAGAACAGGTACTAAAAGTATGGATAAATACTGTCAAATCACTTACCGATGATTCTATTTTAAAACCTAGTCTATTTAAAATATGCTTGAATTACACTAGGAGGAGAAAAAGGGAGAACATATAAATTATTACAACGTTTTTGATGTTTTTAGCACAAACATTTAGGTGTTTAGCCTAGAAAGTTGAGTGAAAAGAACGAGCATAGGGAAAAGCTCTATGTTTTCTAGTGAAATATTTCCTTATCAAAAAATTTGTATAGGAGGTAAAAAATGGAGAGGCACAGAAATGCATTCCAACATTCCAGAAAAGGGATTTCCTTAAGAAAACATTACTAAATATTAGAGCATGTACAAGTGTGCCAGGAAATCTACTGATTATAACCAGGAGTATGCAGGAAAAGTTGAGATTTAGGAAAGTGTAACTTGTACTCAGTAGGAAAGGGAGGAAGGGAAGAAGGCCTTCTTGTCATTAATATGCTAAGGGGCCATGAGGTATACAAATCCCAATAGGAGCCAGTAAGCAGAGGAAACGTTCTCCTGCACCCAGCACCTCTGAAAAGTATGCTTCTAATATTAATACATACAGATCTCTACCTCTGGGCTTATCTTCCTCCAAGATGCCAAAGGCTATCTGAATTAAGGGGAAGAAACTATTAATAGATTAGAGCATGCCCTTCCCTGTCTTCAACCTTAAAGGTGAATCAAGTTTTACCTTTGGGATATAACATATAAACAGTGCAATTTTTAATGCACAGCCACTTTAAAATAACTTCCTTCCACTTATCTGCTGATGATTAAAATGTCTTTGAGATGATAATTACTTTCTTATGATGATAACAGATAAAGAACATTTAAAATGAAACTAAAATTTGAAGAAAAAGGAGTAAATATTCCAAGAAAAAGGAATAAATATACATATAGCTTTAAGTGTTTTCCCCTTTATTATAGTGAATATGTTATTTCTCCAATGAAAAAAATTTATAAATACTTTAATTGGTTTTATCACGTATTATCTTTCAAATTTTTTGACTAAAAATACAATTAATCTACAAGTATAAACAACACATCAGTTCACCATTCCATCAAAATTAAAAAGACAAGACCAGCTGGGCCATAAAGAAGGCTTAGTGCCAAAGAATTGATGCTTTCAAGCTGTGGAACTGGAGAAGACTCTTGAGAGTCCCTTAGACAGAAAGAAGATCAAACCAGTCAATCCTAAAGGAAATCAACCCTAAATATTCACTGGAAGGACTGCTGCTGAAGCTGAAGCTCCAATACTCTGGCCACCTGATGTGAAGAGCTGACTCGTTGGAAAAGACCTGACGCTGGGAAAGACTGAGAGTAGGAGGAGAAGGGGGCAACAGAGGATGAGATGGTTGGACGACATCACTGACTTAACGGACATGAATCTGAGCAAACTCCGGGAGATAGTGAAAGACAGCCTGGCATGCTGCAGCTCACGGGGCTGCAAAGAGTTGGACACAACTTAGCAAATGAACAAGTGGTCTTGAAAGAAGACAAAGATTATCAATAAGTAGAAATGGCATAGGAATGTTAAGACTAAGCTCACCAAAGACAAGTAAAAATGACCGCTACCAACATCCAATGAGAGAGCCAGCATAGCACAGTGTGTTAAGAGTGTGCTAACACACATTCTTCAAATCCCAGTGCTGTCTCTTTATACAGATATAAACTTAGGGTACCGAAGGGAGCTATCTTAACTTCTCAAAGCTTAGCTGCTTTATTTGGAAAATGAGGACATCAGAAGTCACAGTCACATTAGTTGTTTTAAAGTTCAAATGAGACAATGCCTTCGGCATAGAGGCTGGCACATATAAACACCCAATAAATGTTAGCCTAAAACAGGTTACTGTTAATATGCGGCGATAAATCTGAACAAACAGCTCTCTATGCACACTATTAAGAAGAAACACCATTACTGAGCTGTAGGGCACACAACTATGGAGTTCCATGGGCCTTCATGAAGGTATCATTTGAATCATGACCAACGCATTACACAGATGCTTTGTAGGGGTTAACATTAATATTACAGACTTTAAAAGAATAATCAGAAAACAGCCATCTAGAAATGCGTGAACACTCAAGCTGGCACAGATGTGAATCTGAACACTATTCAATCTCTGAGTTTCATTTTTCCTATTTCTAATATGAAGATAATACCACTTAACTGACAAGGCTGTTAAAATAATAGAGAATAATTCATGTGACTCGCTTAGTACAGTGTCCAACAGGCTAACAGATTATAAGCAGCCAACAAATGATATTAGAATTACAACTATGATGATGACAGGCACTTTTCTTCTCTTATAATCAGATAACAATAGAAGGGAAATTAAACTGTTCTAGTTCTCTAAAAGAAAAAAAATACTTGAGATGTTCCTTTCTAGAAAAAAAAAAAGGCAAAACCACCACCCATTATTACTTGGAATGCAGTTCTTCATTAGAGCAGACTGAAATATATATGATACCTCATTCCTTTCCTTCCACAAAGCCAGTTTGAATGAATAAGTGAATGAATGAATCAATGAACAAATTAAGTAAATAAATAAATCTCTGAAATTACTTCATTCATTACTGCTTAATTCATGAGACTGCTGAAATACAGCCATTTCAATGATATACTATGGTTGCTACCCATAACTAGAAACTTCTCGCCAAGCCATAGCTGATGGAACAGCAGTGGCATAAAGTAGAGGTGGTATTAGAAGGGTTTCAGCTTTGGTGTGCAATGTTCTTTCTCTCACTATAAGACAGAGAATGATTATTAGGCTTAATCTACAGAGGAATAAAGAGGTATTGGCTGTAAGTAAAAGAAGTCAGTCACATATTGTATGATTCCATTTATATGAAATGTCCAGAAGAGGCAAATCCATACCAACAGAAAGGAGACTAGTGGTTTTCTGGTGCTGAGGTGGGGGAGGAAGGGCAAGGAGCAGGATGAGGAGTGACTGCTCACAAGTATGGGGTTTCTTTAGGAGTGTTAAAATTTTTCAAAACTTAGATGTAATGGTCACATAACCAAATGTGAATAAATGGGAAACCACTAGACTGGATGAGCATGTTTTCTAACTTTTCTTTTCCATGAATGTCCATAATTAAAGCTATAGGAATAGATTCTGTAAATAAGTATTTTTTCAATAAGCTGGCAACATGACACCCCATTACAAAACTTTCTAAGAAAAATTATATCACCAAAAAGTAGTTATCTACCCCTTAAAGTAATAAATCAATAATGCCTAGGTTTATCACAAAATCATGATCTCTCATTCCAGTAATATGATTAATGATTTATACACTTTGAAAATGGAATTTCTGCTGAGGATTGAATGACTCAAAGAAATCACATCCAAACTTGTTACCTACTAAGAAAAAGAGTCCACATAAGAATTTATGTTCTACATGTTTGGGCTAGTTCTTATTTCTGGCTGTACTACACACTGAGATACCAGAAACCCTTCTGGAGTGGACACTATGATTCATCTCCCAGGTCTTGCGCTTAAAGACTCAATTTCCCCAGCTGCCAAGAATGTTAGCTACTGTTGGTTCACAGCCAAGAGTCTCTCCAGGAATTGCCCTCACCCAAAGACTCCCATCACTAGGAGGAGACGGAGTACCATTACCCCTGGCAGGTGGCAGGACAGTTGTTAAAACTTTCACCACTAGTAATCTGGAATGAGACACCAGTATAAGATGAATGAGCTGGTGGATATCACGTTTCAGGATTTGAGAAGTTAAGAGTAAAGCAGTAATTATAAGGACTGTGAAATCAGATGGCTCTTGCTAGATGCTATTGGTGCTGTGGGCAACTGACTGACTAATCACCAACTGAACGTAAAGTGCAAAAGTCAAAAGACCTCTTGGCAGCATATAAAAAGCCTCTCATCTCCAACAACAACGACAAAAACAACAGAAAACCGAAGCTTCAGCCCAAGACTCAACATAAGGGTAGCTGAGCTCCAGGCTGGATTTTCAATCCCCTCAAATCAACTACATCAAGGTCAGGGTTCTCATTAGAAAGGCATGGAACCCTAGGCTTAACATGAGGATATCTGAGTCAAGTGCTTGAAAATCTTGAATCTCCAGGTTCCCAGGATCTGTCTGATCCTGAGGAATTATTAATAACACTTTTCCTTGCCTGAAGATGATGCAAAGGTTTCTACTACACAAGACAACCTATGTCCTCCACAATCAACCTCCACTTCCCCTTCTAGCCTCCAGACCAATCACAAACAACCATGCTTGGGAAGTGCGGAATGTGCTAAGGTAGAACAGGACTATATGCTGAAGGAGCTGCAGGACTGACTTAGCCAACATTTACCCACAGCACCTGGAAAAGTACATGTAGGGCTGGATCCTGAAAATGCTGATCAAGGGAGATAGAATATAAAGTTGGATAAAGGAGAGCTTAGTTGAAAGGGTTTCCCAGGTGACTCAGTGGTAAAGAATCTACCTGACAATGCAGGAGACACAGGAGACGTGGATTCAATTTGTTGTTCAGGAAGATCCCCTGGAGAAGTAAATGGCAACCCACTCCAGTATTCTTGCCTGGAGGATCCCATGGACAGAGGAGCCTGGCAGGTTACAACCCGTAGGATCACAAAGAGCTGGACACAACTGAGTGACTGAGCATGCATCTAGCTGAAAGCAGGTATCCTCCCATGATACAGAATTTAACACCTAGACAAGGACCTTGGAAATGATACTAGTCTACTACTAAGATAGCTCTTAAAAGCTTGGATGATGTAAAGGTCTACTGTAAGTGAAAGGAAAATGCCAGAACTGCTGTTGCAGATGGTAAAGTGAAGGAATAGTGGGACCCTGGAGAGCACACACCAGGTTTAGGCTGAGAAAAAGGTGCCTGCCAACCATACTCCACAGGAGGGCCCAAAAGACACTATATCCCCAAAGCAGTAAGGAACGCGCTGGTGAGCATCATCCAGCTCAGCGGTAGCTGTCCTCATAGGCCAGTTTGACCAGAGGAAATATTATTAGAGAGCGGGGTTCCCTGAGGTACAAAGACCTGGCCCCATGCCTGAATCTGAAATATCTCTGAACACTGAGCCCAGCCCAGAGCTCTCCACAGAATTGAAATTCTGGTTGCAACTGCACTGTAGGTTAGCTTCTCCCTCTGCTCAATCCTGCTTCACAATCTTTCACTTTCCTACAGATGCTGTTCCCAAGAGAACTGCCTCAAAAACCTCCTCCATGCAAATCTCTGCCTCAACTCTCTTATTTCCTGGAGAACCAGACCTAAGACTATCTTAAACATTTCACAATGCTGGATGAAATAAAACAATAATCCTTTAACCACACAGAAGGAAATTAAGCAGTGAGAGGCCAAAAATAAGAGACAGGAATTGAGAAAACCAGAGCCATAAGCATGAATTGATTGTGGTTGCTGTGGGGAGACATGCCAGTTTCAATAACCAAAAGGCTTGAATTTTAACACCTACTAAGTAGCTGGAAATGGGGCCTTAACCTTGAGAAACAGAGAGTTAGAATAAAATGCTCTCATAAAACCAAGTTACCCAGCTAAGAGGCTTAACTATCTTGGCCAGGGTTCTAAAGGACAATAACAGCCTACACTGAGAACTTGAGAGTTGTGGCCCGGCCTTTAGAGAGGTTTGAAGTTCAAACGTATATTAGCTGCAAAAAAACTCATCTCAGGCCAATAACACTCCTGGAATACCTAGCAAAAACAAATGCAAAACTACTCTGGACCTAGAGAATTTCTAAAAATAAAGCCTCACTAAAGATGAGCTTATAATCCAAAGTTACAAAGCACTTGAAGAAATAACCCACCATATGATAAACAGAAGACATAAAAGACAATAGAATTAGACAATTAAAAACTTCAGTTAATAGTACAAATAGAACTTACAAAATAAGCATGCTTAAAATTATTTAAAAGGCATTATAAAACATATCAAAAATGTCAGACAGATTTGGGAGGGGGAATAGGAGTTTTATAAGCACTGAAATTAAAAAATATATATATATGTATATATTTTACTAAGCTGCAGGTTGGGCTTCTCTGGTAGCTCATCTAGTAAAGAATCCATCTGCCTGCAATGGAGGAGACCCTCGTTCGAATACTGGGTCAGGAAGATCCCCTGGAGAAGGGATAGGCTAGCTACTCCAGTATTCTTGGGCTTCCCTTGTGGCTCAGATGGTAAAGAATCCACCTGCAATGCAGAAGACCCCAGTCCAGTCCCTGGGTGGAGATGGCAAACCACTCCAGCATTCTTGCCTGGAGAATCCCCATGGACAGAGGAACCTGATGCGCTACAGTCCATGGGGTCATAAAGAGTCGGACACAACTGAGCGACTAAAGCACAGCATAGCAAGGTGCAGGTTAAGACACAGCTTAAGAAACCATTAAAAAAAAGACAAAGAGTTAGAACTTCCCTGGTGGTTCAGGGGTTAGGAGTCAGCCTTGCAGTGCAGGGGACACAGGTTCGATCCCTGGTGGGGGAACTAAGATCCCACACGCTGTGGGGCAACTAGCCTGAGTGCCACAGCTACTGAGTCCACGAGCTCCAGAGCCCATGTGCCACAACTAGAGAGCCCACGTACTGCAGTGAAAGATCCCGCATGACACAACACAGGTCCTGCATGCTGCAACTGAGAGCCAGCGCAGCCAAATACATAAACGAATGTTAGCGGAAAAAGAAAGAGCTTAGGAAATTACTCAGATACAAAACAGAGACGTGGAAAATGAAACATGGCATTAAGAAATACCGAGCATAGGAAAAAAGACCTAGTAACAACCTGCAGCAAATCAAGAAGAGAACAGAATGAGAAGCAATATTTGAAGAAATAGGTGAGAATTTTCCAAAAATGATGAAAAGCATTAATCATCAGACTGAGAAACCTCCTACATACACATCTCACTAAGATGCATTGTCAACAAACTATACAAACACCAAAGACAAAGAGATTATCTCAAAAGCAATCAGAGAACATGGTCTCAAGAGGAAGAAACAAAATGGTACACTGCAAACCAAAATTAAACACAGTAAGACAAAGGAAGGCTCTATGCTGATATTCCTGTCATTCAATAAGCATATCTAGAAAGCAGAGGGGAGACAGGATCAAACAGCATGTGAAAGAAGGAACCACAGAACACTTCTTCCTCCCAGGAGGGAGCGCTGTCAAGCAGTAAAAATACAATTCTTTTTCTTTTTGGGCTTCACTTAGATGAGAGAAGGAAGGTAAACTAAAATGAAAGAAGGTAAGGAGGGAGAAGAAAAATTCTCTTTCCTTAAAAGAGATGATCATAAGATAGAATAAAAAAGTCTCTAAAGACAAAAGAATTTGGGGGAGAATTTTTATAAAACAAATTTTCACGGAAAGCCTCTAGGATGAAGACAAAAATGCTTTGTTTATGGGTAAGACTAATGAAATTTGAATAATTAGGGGAATCCTAACTCAGCAGTGGCCACAGGACTGGAAAAGGTCAGTTTTCATTCCAGTACCAAAGAAAGGCAATGCCAAAAAATGCTCAAACTATCACATAATTGCACTCATCTCACACACTAGTAAAGTAATGCTCAAAATTCTCCAAGCCAGGCTTCAGCCATACATGAACCATAAACTTCCAATGTTCAAGCTGGTTTTAGAAAAGGCAGAGGAACCAGAGATCAAATTGCCAACATCCTCTGGATTACCGAAAAAGCAAGAGAGTTCCAGAGAAACATCTATTTCTGCTTTATTGACTATGCCAAAGCCTTTGACTGTGTGGATCACAATAAACTGTGGAAAATTCTGAAAGAGATGGGAATACCAGACCACCTGACCTGCCCCTCGAGAAACCTATATGCAGGTCAGGAAGCAACAGTTAGAATTGGACATGGAACAACAGACTGGTTCCAAATAGGAAAAGGAGTACATCAAGGCTGTATATTGTCACCCTGCTTATTTAACTTATATGCAGAGTACATCATGAGAAATGCTGGGCTGGAAGAAGCACAAGCTGGAATCAAGATTGCTGGGAGAAATATCAATAACCTCAGATATGCAGATGACACCATCCTTACGGCAGAAAGTGAAGAGGAACTAAAAAGCCTTTTGATGAAAGTTAAAGAGGAGAGTGAAAAAGTTGGCTTAAAGCTCAACATTCAGAAAACGAAGATCATGGCATCTGGTCCCATCACTTCATGGCAAATAGATGGGGAAACAATGGAAACAGTGTCAGACTTTGTTTTCTTGGGCTCCAAAATCACTGCAGATGGTGATTGCAGCCATGAAATTAAAAGACGCTTACTCCTTGGAAGAAAAGTTATGACCAACCTAGACAGCATATTGAAAAGCAGAGACAGTACTTTGCCAACAAAGGTCCGTCTAGTCAAGGCTATGGTTTTTCCAGTGGTTATGTATGGATGCAAGAGTTGGACTGTGAAGAAAGCTGAGCGCCGAAGAATTGATGCTTTTGAAGTGTGGTGTTGGAGAAGACTCTTGAGAGTCCCTTGGACTGCAAGGAGATCCAACCAGTCCATTCTAAAGGAGATCAGTCCTGGATGTTCTTTGGAAGAACTGACACTATAGGTGAAACTCCAGTACCTTGGCCACCTCATGTGAAGAGTTGACTCATTGGAAAAGACTGATGCTGGGAGAGATTGGGGGCAGGAGGAGAAGGGGACGACAGAGGATGAGATGGCTGGATGGCATCACCGACTCGATGGACGTGAGGGTTGGTGATGGACAGGGAGGCCTGGAGTGCTGCAATTCATGGGGTCATAAAGAGTCGGATACGACTGAGCGACTGAACTGAACTGAACTTATAAAAAACATAATGATATAAAATATAAAAATGGTGATACAGTGAGAAAGCAGAAATATTAAAACTTAACACTGTAATGGACACTGTGGTTGCACCCCCAGCAACCATGTCCCCTACTTTGCCTTTGGAGCACTACTCCTGCCTCACACAGCCTTTATGTTTAGGGGGGAGGCAACCACATTCACTCTAGCAATAAGGCAGAGGACTCAAGTTCAAGGTATTCAGTGTAATATCCCCTACTTCACCCTGATGTCTGGAGAAGTTTCCTGGGAACTTTTGGAAAAGAACATCTCTCCTCTTGTGTATGATGGTGGTATAAAATATGATGCCTATAACTGCTGCAGCCATTTTGCAATCATGAGGAAAGCCAGCCTAAAAACAAAATCAGCATGAAGATTTGAGCAAAGCCAAGAGAATTACAAAGAAACAGAGCCAGAGTCCTGCTCAAATAGCATCTGAAGATTGACCTGTCTCTAAACTTTCCAGTTAAGTAAATGAAACAAATTCCCTTTGTTTTACCAAGTCAAGTTTTCAGTTATTTGTAACTAGAAACATTATCTGATATATATGATACATGGTTAAAGCTCTATGTGATTTATCACTAAAATTTCCACTGATTTAGACTCAAAACAAATTTTAGACTAGAAATTTATTAAGATACAATACAGAAATGGCTTAGGGGAAAAAAATGAGAAAATGCTTGGTATGGGAGATTTTCACTAGTCATGAGAAAGTAATTTGCAGGAGCCAGGAAAACTGAGCATTCCAAACACCAGAGGCCCTGCATGTCCTAAGACAATTGTGAAGATGAGAGTTAAGATGCTGGAGCCAGAGAGAAAACAAGACATTCTTAAATGAGGTTTGCCTCTAAAGAAATCCAGAGAGTATGAAACAACTTCCTCTTGCCAGTCTTTTTGTTTTCATGCTATTTGCTTAAACTTTGTTTACTATTTTTAAAAATTGAAAGATCTCTTACTATATATGCATAATATATGCATTTATCATCACTCACTCCCAAAACTCCACTAAAAAGACAGTAAAGGAAACATTTTTTAAGTATTAAATACTTGGGATAAAGACTGGAGGAAATTAAAGACAAAAGAAGCTAATAAAATTTTGGAAGATGGAAAGCAAAGAGTTGAACAGTTTCTGACTTAGCAGAACAGATAGACTGGAAACTTAACAACCTGTAGTTAAGAGAACAATGCCAACAAGAAAGTAATCCACAAATAAAGAATCCCAGAAAGGCACAGAATGAGGCAGAGTAATGAGTGGGGCTAAAATCAGGAGGATGATGAAACTTCTCATAAGAAACAACTACACGCTGGACACTTCTTTCTAATTCTCCCACGAACACTCATTCCGTAAAAACTGAATGTGACAGATTTGACTTAGGAACTAAAGACACTGGGTGTGAGGATAAGATACTGTACTGAAAACAAGAAGCGTAAATACAAGTTTACTTACTAAGCAGTGATACAAATTTACTTACTAAGCAGTGAGATCACCCCTGACTCCCAAGCTCTCTTCTCTTACTCAAGTGTCAGACCAGCCTTTTACTGCCTAGGCAGGAGATAATGATTCCTCCTTGTGAAGAAAAATCAGTTCAGAAGAAAAGACTGTAAGTTTTAAGAGTCAAGAGATATCTCAATAATATAAATCTTGCTTTCAATTAACGGTCCTAGAGTGCAAATCATATGCACAGAGATTCCACTAAAATTTTCTGCATTAACTAAACATTTGAGGAACAACCGGGACATGATTCTATCATGAATAAAAAAGAAACCAAATCAGATAGAAAAAAAAAAAAAACTATACAGTACACAAATAAACTGCTTTTTTTTTTAAATTAAAATTAATACCTTCAGTAAGATGAGATGAAACTGTATCCATAAAACAAGAATAGGGGATACATAAAGGAAAACCTAGAAAATAAGAAACAAACTTTTGAAAAATTTAAATGAGAGCAGAAACTTTAAAAATATATATAACAGTAAGGCTGAAAATAAAGCTGAGGAAATCACCCAGACTCTAGAAACTTGGAAGATCAAAATCTACAATAGCTAATTAGACTACAGAAATTCTGGAAGACAGAGAAAAGAAGAAGAAATTATCAAAGATATAATAAAAGAAAATTTCCCATAAATTCCAAGAAAAATAAGTTACAAAGAAAAGTAAGTATAATCATAATAATCACTTTGTGGCTCATCTACGAATAATACATAATTATAATAATGAAGACAGTGACTAACCAAAAACTGTACTATTATGGAAGAAGAACGTTGATGGGGAGAGGCAAAGAATTAATGGAAGGCAGGTATAAAGAACTAAATCTTCATTTGTCTTATTAGAAAGTCAACATATAGTGACTAAAATTGAAAAATTAAGAAATGAGCTCATAAATACAGTGAAAAATATGGAAGTATATACCCAAAGAAACTGTTAATAAAAATAGTTGCCACCGGGGATAATAACCCAAGGTTGAGAAGAACTAGTCAAGGATCAACATTTTTCATTACACACTTTACCTCATTATTTGAGCTTTTAACATTAATTAAACTTATAAACTAACCTCTGTAAGAGATATTTTATAACATTAAGTAGCATAAAACAATGGAAATATTTTATTAAATACTTTAATCTATTCATTTTTTAGTTCTTTTAAATTTAAACATTTTTCTCATACAGATCCTCTTGCCCATTTCTTATTATTTCATTCTAGACGAGTATATTTTTGGCTACTGTCTTGAATGACACCATAAAAATTTTGTTCTCTAACTGGTTATTGCTAGTTATTTATCATATTTTTAATTCAAAGAACCCTTGGTTTTAATTTTCTTAAATCCACTGTTAACAAAAATCATTTTCATTATCCTTATATTTAGCATTGTGCCTCACCCACAACAGGTAGAAAGTAAATATTTAACAAACCACAGAAAACACCTACAGAGTGCTCACTATGTCACACTGAACTAGGCCATTTATAATCTCTCATCTTCACAGCTCTTTCAGGTAGTGTTTAGGCAGACTGTAACAAACCGTCAACAGCTCTAATAAAGGAAAAAAAGATTTAAGGGCTTATGTAAGACAGTTTATTTCTCTCTCACATAATAGTTGGAAAGTAAGTGAGTACTCTAGGGCAAGTGAACAGCTCTGCTCCAGGGAACCCACACTAGCTAGCTGGTTCTGCCATCTCCATTATCTGGGGTCCATCTCTGGATAAAGGCTCCTGCTTCAATTCTTGTCCTTTCCCAAAGAGAAAAAGAAGAGGACATCCAAGGCAAATGACTTTTTCTTTAAGAAGATCACCCCAAAAGTTGTCCACATCTCTTCCTTTAACATCTTATGGTCTTAAACTTAGTCATAGGCCCCTTTCAGGTACATCTAGCTGAGAAATGCAATTGTAGTTGAGTGGTCATGCTGGCTAAAACTTGGGGTGGGGCTGGGAATTCCATTTCTCAAAAGAGAAAAAAAAAGAATGGCTCTAAGGGCAGTTAGCAGTTTTTGTCACAGGTCTGTATTATAATCTCTATTTATAAATGCAGAAACCGAAACATCAGAGCTGTTTACCTAAAGGTCATATGGCTAATAATAATTAAGCCACGATTCAACTCTATCTTGATCCTGTACTAGTTCTACTGTGCAGGCATACTATGTTGCTTCAGTCTTGTCTGACTCTGCAAACCAACAGACTGTAGTCCACCAGGCTCCTCTGTCTATGGGATTCTCCAGGCAAGAATACTGGAGTGGGTTGCCACACCCTCCTCCAGAGGATCTTCCCCACCCAGGGATCAAACATATATTTCTTATGTCTCCTGTATCGTATTAAATAACAATAGGAATGTATATATACTATAAAAATTTTCACTAAATGTGGCAGAACTGGATTGATTCTAACCATAATCCTGGGTATCCAGCAGTAGCAGCCACCCCACCCACACTGTTATCAGCCTTTCCACCTCTGAGGGAATTAACCCCATTCCCTTTCCACCTCTAAGGGAATTAACCCCATTCCGCCTAATGAAACATCAAGGGTCTCCCCAGTGGGAGCTGCCATGTAAGACAATGCTGACTCACCTCCACCACCCCTCTTTTCTTCTAGATTTATAATTAGACTCAAGTCCCAGCACGTCCCTAAAAGTGAGGTACAAAGTAGGAGGTTTGCTATGTACACTCCAAAAGAACTACTTGGGTTTTCAATTATAATTTATGCTTGCAGAAACTGAGGGAACATGTCTGGAAATGAGTATTTAAGGGTATGGGATAATGGTACAAGGAACATAAAGTTGAATCAGGCTGTATTTCTTGATAAGGGCTCACTAAGCAAAGATTCTGCCTTTAATGTTCTAGCTGGGGTCATTAGAAAGGGCTCTAACAGTTTGGCTGGTTGGCCAAAACATCAAAAGATGGCATACCATGAGCAAATTTAAAACACCCCACCCCTGGGTCCCCTTTGGTCTAATGCAGAAGGGATTCAAAGGCTTAGGAAAATTGAAATGTTAAGAGTGAATTGTCAATTAAAGCCTACTTGCCCACAGTGCAAGGATCCAGAAGAGTCAGAAATAAATCTGTGCCAGGTGCCCCAACATCCTTGAAAAGCCTTCTGATTACTCTTCTCTGTAAGCTAGACCTTCCACTGGGAACCGCAACCATTCAACCAGAAAACCTACACACAATGGGAGTAATTGGGTCCCAAGGTGGCAGGGACCAACTGGCAGCATTTAGCTGCCAAAGCAAGGTGGGTATAGTCACCGTAATGAACAAGAGTCAAAGCAACTGGAATAGTATGATTCATACAGACCTACGGTGTTGGCTAATCATGGTATTGCTAGAAGTAAAATAGATAGGAAGCTTACTAACTTCTTATTTGTTCTGAATAAGCAAAAAAGTCTAGGTCAAAGGAACAAAATTCTAATTCAAATCATAAAAACAAAGAGTCATGGCCCCTCAATTGATCACAGACTTGAGGCAGTTTACAGACCCAGAACCCCTTAAATGAAAAGGTCAGTTCTCTTGAAGAAGGACCCCAGTAGACTACTGAAAACGTATGCTGTTAATCATTCTTCCAACCTTATTAACCACGGACTGGGGAAAAGAAAATAACGAGACCTTCCAGGGACTGATGGACACTGGCTCTGAACTGACGCTGATTCCAGGAACCCAAAACAACAGCCCTCCAATCAGAGTAGGAGTTTACGGAGGACAGGTTACCAATGGAGTTTTAGCTCAGGTCCATTCATAGTGGGCCCAGTGGGTCCCCAAACCCACTCCATGGGTTCCCCAGTTCCAGGATACATAATTGTAACACACCTACTTACTAGATGGCAGAATTTTCACACTGTCTCCTCCCTGACCTGTGGAGTCGGGGTTATCATATGGGGAAAGGCTGAGTGGAAGCTACTAAAACTGATTCTACCGAGGAAAACCCAGTAAATCAAAAGCAATACCACATTCCTGGGAGGACTTCAGAAATCAGGCTATCAACAAGGACTTGAAAAATGCAAGAGTTGCAATTCCCACCACTCTCCATTCAATCTCCTGTTAGGCCTGTGCAGAAGACAGATGGATCTTGGAGAGTGACGGATCAACGGTAAGTTTAACCAAGTGGTGATTCCAATAGCAGGAGTTTCAGTAGATGTGTTTTCATTGCTTGAGTAAGTTAATACAATCCCTGGGATGTGGTATGCAGCTATTGACCTGGCAAATGCCTTTTCCTCTATCCTGTCCATAAGACCCAACAAAAGGAGTTTGCTCTCAGCTGGTAAAACCAGCAATACATTTCCACTGTCTTACTTCAGGCGTATATCAACTCTCCAGCCCTGTGTCACAGTATACTTCACAGGGATCTTACTGTCTTCCCCTTCCACAAGACATTACATCGTCCCATTGTACCTACGACATGACGCTAACTGCAGAGCAGCAGCAACTTCTCTAGACTAATTGGTCAGACATCTGTATATCAGAAGACAAGAGACAAATCTGACTAAACTTCAGGGGTCTTTTACCTCAGTGAAATTTTTAGGGGGCATTGGTATGAGGCAGGTTGAGACATCCCTCCTGAGGTAAAGGATAGGTTGCTGCATCTGGCCCCTCCCACAACCAAGAAAGAGGCACAATGCTTAGGGGACCACGATGGATTCTAAAGGCAACATAGTCCTCACATGGCTGTGTTACTCCAGCCCATTTACCAAGTGATCAGAAGAGCTGCTGGTTTGAGGGGTCCCAGAATAACAGAAGGTTTATGACAGGTTTCAGCTGCTGGGCAAGCACTGCACCGGGGCCACACGATGCAGCAGATCCCACAGTGCCTGAAGGACCCTGGCAGACAGCAGGGTGTGATTGTGTGAGCCTTCGGCAGGCCCTCACATTGAATCACAGCACGGAACTTTAGGATGTGGGAGCAAGACCCTACATCATCTCCAGATAATCATTCTCCCTTTAAGAGACAATTCTTGGCCTGCTACTGGGCTTCAAATCAAATGCCTGACCACGGGCTACCAAGTTACCATGAGACCTGAGCTGCCCAATACAAACTGAGTGTTATATGACCCCCTGAGCCCTAAAGCTGGGTGTGCACAGCAACACGTCACTGTCAAATGGAAGCAGCGTGCACCTGATTGGGCTCAGCAGGCCGTGAAGGCACAGGTAAAATATATGAAGAAGCAGCCCAAATGCTCATGGTCCCACTCCTGCTACGCTGCCTCTGTTTCCCCCCACCCCCCTGCACCTGCACCTATGCAGTCAGTCACCTGAGAGGAAGAGGAGGTTTGGGTCTGGCTGACAGACGCTTCTGCTGGATATACAAGGTAAGTAGACAGATTCGAGACTCCTGACTTCCATTCCAGTGTTCTTTTCACTATCCCAGTGGAAGTAAGGTTTGTCTATCACAATTATAGGCATTCCCAGATGTTAAACAGTTTAAATGATAATTTTTTCTTCCAGGTGATAATAAAGCTCCAGTCCCAAGTAAATCCTAAAGTTTGGCCACACATTACTACTTCTGTTCATTTACTGAAAATTTATCAAGCAATGTTATTTTACCAACATAAAGCTAAAGGAGGAAACCTTCACAGTCAACAGTTTGTCTGTACAGCTATTTCTAAAATCTAGTGTGCTCACTTACAAACATCACTAGAATAGAAGAACTGAAGTCTGATTTTTCTCTTAATTGTGTTTACCTTCATGGTCACCGAAAGAGTCCAGTAACCAGTTTTCCCTCAGAGAATGAAACACCATATTCCTTCCATCTCAACAGTCAAAATTATTCACACTCTAATACAAGGTCTGTTTACTCTGTTTGATACTTTTTGCTACTGTCCTAAATACAAAACAGAAATCCAGAATGTCTGCTGAATTAAGGTAAATTTCTCAACAGATGCCAAAGTTACCTAAAAGAAGGACCCAAACATTCTTTTTCAATATTTGTGTCCTCCAGATTCCCACCTACTGTCTTGCTCCTTTTTATCTGAGGCAGACAGAGAACCTGCTGTTAAGATCCTGCCTCTTTACTCGAGGGATTAGCCCACAAAGAGTTAGCTTATCTCTCCAGCCACAGAATATGGTGCTATGCTCTGTTACACTATTTCTCTATGATGCGCCTGCCTGCTTAGTCGCTCAGTCATGTCCGAATCTTTGCGACCCCATGGATTGTAGCCCACCGGGCTTCTCTGTCCATGGGGATTCTCCAGGCAAGAACACTGGAGTGGGTTGCCATGTCCTCCTCCAGGGGATCTTCACAATCCAGGGATCAAACCCAGGTCTCCCACATTGCAGGTGGATTCTTTACCATCTGAGTCACCAGGAAAGCCCAAGAATACTGGAGTGGGCAGTCTACCCTTCTCCAGGGAATCTTCTCTAAGATGGAGAAGGGATAATCAAACTTCTCAGGAAACAGAGAAACAAAAAAAAAGAGTACAAGTTTTTAAACTTAGAAATAGAGAACATGATGTAAGTACAACCAAATTAAAACACTAGGTACATGGTGGTGCAACAAACAAGCTCCTGCCCTCACAGAACTCACAAGGTCAAGACCTGTGCCTTAGCACTGTGGGTACTCTTGACACATGCCTGCCTCCAAAGATTCACAATCTACCAATGATGCTTCACATTTAGTTAGCTCTTTAGAATTTTATAAAATCCTCTCTTAGCATCCTATCTAAGCAACAACCTGCGATAGAAATGACTATCCCTCCCTTTATTCAAGACAAAAGAGATTAAGAAAAACAACACTTTTTGCAGGGTGACACAAATAGTAAGAACAGGAGCCAAGCAGCAGGTCCTCTGGCTCCAATTCTCCTTCACTAATGATCTCTGAAGAGAAGTCCGGTTTCTGTCAGGTGAATTTAGAGCCCAATTTATAACATCTGAAATGAATTCCTCGTAACCCACGCATCATATCGTAGTTTCACACCCGTCGTGGCAAGCCAGTGGTCATCTGAGGAAAGCGGTCAACAACCAAAGGGGCAGATTCTAAAGACTGAGGTACAGCAGTAGGCCCAAGCCTCTCTTACCCCCTTTCTCCTTAAACAAAGCCCCGTCTACCACTCTCCATTACAGGTCTCTCCATGCAGTTTGAACATATAACTAAACTGTCCAACAGTCTCAGAGGTCAAAAGGTAGTTTACGGTCACAGAAAGCAGGGTACAAAAGGGTAGTTGTGGATTATCCAAACACTACTGTCAACCCAAGATCAGAGCCCACAGAGTAGCCCTAAACAGGAAAGGAGACAGTCTGGAAGGACCTACTTAATACCCACACTGTGGCCACTCTAATATAAAGTCCTGTGAAGCTGTACTTGTGACTTATCTCAGCTATCCATACCATTTCATTAAATGTCTATTCTCAAAGACAAGGTTCTTTTCAAGCACAGAACCCTCAATGTTCTCATTCCATCCACAGGATGGGTACAAGACTGTTCTTATTAGCTCTGATTTCTTTGGGGTGCTTTTGAACTTTAACTTAATATTTAAACTTAAAATGTTAATCTAATTTAACTTATATTTACTTTCACCTTAAAGTTAACTCAAAATTAAATCAACAATATCCAAAAGAAAGCAAGACTATATAAAACAGTCCTTTATTTAAAAAATCTTCAACTAGAAAACTGCTAGGTAATAAAATTTTTGTTAGCGATGAGAAGATAATTTTCTATATATTTTATGATCAGTAACCCCAAATGTAGGGTCTTATAGGAACTATTATGACCTTAAACATTAGAAACTTTGGTAAAATCAATGACTTGGTGATTTGCAAATGTGTCACCTAGAACCAATCTAGCTCTGTCAGAAAGGGTCCAAACACTTGTACAAGATTACTAAGCCATCAAGTAGTGAATGAGGACTCAGACCCGGAAGTAGTTTCACACCGTCAATTTAGGCCCTCAATCAACCCATAGTTTTACAAGACTTCGAGTTTTCTCAGGATGGTATTCAGTGCTCTATATACCCCAGCTCCAGTCTTATCTTCTCTATTCCCTAACATGCATTTCATAGCACTGCAAGCAACTGCAATGTGCACACACATCTGCGATGTCTCACCTTCACCTCAGCTCCCTCTACTGGGTACTTCCTTCTCTACACCTACACCTTCCAAATCCTATCTTGAGTGTCCAAAAAGTTTTCTCTAATCTCTTTGTCCTGTGATAATCTCTCATCACAACTACTACAACACTTACATTCACCAAGTTCAGCTATGGGGTTTTTAAGGTTAAGGAATAAGAAGCTATGGCTGTTTATAAATTCTATCCAGTACCAAACAAGTTCTACATGGGCATTTAGTTTATATCTGTCAAATGAACTTAAGATGCCTTTATTATCAAAAACTAAACAATGCCTCTGATATAATTGTCCCATTTTTTTACCTAACTTTAATTCAAAATTCCACATATGTATGTGTGTATGTAAATGCCAAACTGTGTAATACTTAAAATAGAGTAATAGCTTTTACCAGACAATAATGTTGAAATTCTCAATCTTGAAATAACCTAGGGACTTCGCTGGCAATCCAGTGGTTAGGACTCTGCACTTCTACTGGAAGTGCATGGATTCGATCCCTGGATGTGGAACAAAGACCCCACAGACCACGTGGCACAGTCAAAAAAAAAAAGAAATAACCTAGTTTGCAAGAGGTCAGAGAATCATTTCACTTTAACACAATTGAAGGTCAGCATATTAAAGATTCTATACAATCAATCTGTATATATATCCTGCAAAAGAAAGGACCTAGGAACAATTCTAATACTAAACATGTGCTGAAAACACTAAAGGTATCTAAATCTAAAAGATTCACCAATCACACGTGCCACCACAACAACCTTGGCAGGTTCTTCACAAACTTAGATACTTTATATTCTTTATAGAGAATAGGCTTCTCCATTAACCATAAAACAAAAGCACGGAGAGCAGATTTAAATAAAATGCAGAGGTTGCAATATCACAGATGCTGACTCAGATCTATAAAAACATAATGGCCTAGTAGCCCTAGCACAAAGCCAACTCTACTAATGGCAGGGATCACGTGGGGAAGACCAGTCAAAAAGTACTATAGAAATCCTTCCACTGAAATTTGCTTCAAAGAAAGAAGAAAGGAAGAAAGGAAAGGAGGGAGCGTGTGTGCGTGATAAGTCACTTCAGTCATGTCCAACTCTTTGCGACTATGGGCTGTAGCCTGACAGGCTCCTCTGTCCATGGGACCGACCCGGGGATCAAACCCACGTCTCTTACATCTTCTGCACTGGCAGGTGGGTTCTTTACCACTACTGCCACCTGGAAAGCCCCCTGATGGCTTAGACAGTAAAGAATCTGCCTGAAATGCGGGAGACCCAGGTTCATTCCCTGGGTTGGGAAGATCTACTAGAGAAGGGAATGGCTACCAACTCCAGTACTCTTGCCTGGAGAATTCCATGGACAAAGGAGGGGAGAGAGGGAGAGAAACAAAGTTCAATATGCATACACAAATTGCACCAACTTCTTTTCATTGTAGTGGCCAAAAAATATTAAAAATAAAATCTACTTGTAAAGAGTCCTTTGAAACAGCTGCTCGATTTCATGGTCAAGTTATATGATTTCTAAGACTTGAAGATAATTTAAGTCAGTGATGAACACCAAATCACACAACCCACTTGTGGAAAAGACATGGAAATATCTGTCTGGAGTCTATAATGGCAGTGCAAATGAATGTACTTAGTCATTACTCACCATCACCACTCATAAAGCAAGCAATTCCTTCCCTTCGAATGCTCATCCTTTGTATTAGCACTAACAAAGTCACTGCTAAAAACACAAAATTAGCACTTCCCACTACAAAATAATAACTTGATAAAACTTTAACTTTAACTTAAAAAATATGGTTTAAGTATCTTTTCAATTAAAATATTATTTTTACAGTGTTTATCTAGTGGGCAAAGAAAAACACATACATCTTATATAGAAACTAGGTCACAGGTTTATACGAAAGAAAGAACAATAAAGAAAATACTCCTTTAAAGTTATTTTCTACTTCTAGATATACTCATAATATTTACTAATAAATAAGGACAACACGTAAAAAGCAGTGGAGGCACTATTTTTCATAATGCATGATTTTTTCACTTGAAAATCAATTAAAACACATGAGAAAAGCTTGTCTTGTATAAATGTTTTATAAAAAATTAAAAACTACCTTTGGGCTTAAAATTGAATGAGAACTGATAAAGTATGGTTATCTTCTCTTTGAAGATTACTGAGGCCCTTGAAGAAGATACAAACTCTGCAAAATTCCAATACCAATGCATTTTTACATGTTCACTGTAATTTCAGTGCTAGTCACTCACTTGCTCAGTCGTGTCCGACACCTTTGTGACCTCAGGGACTGTAGTCCGCCAGGCTCCTCTGTCCATGGAATTCTCCAGGCAAGAATACTGGAGTAGGCAGCCATTCCCTTCTCCAAGGGATCTTCCCTACCCAGGGATCAAACCCTGGCCTTCTGCATTGCAGATTCTTTACCATCTGAACCACCAGGGAATTTCAGCTTAAATAAATCCTAGAACATTTGCTCCTACTTCAGCTTTACAAGTGACAATCAATGCTCATATCAAGTAATTCTTAGCTCCTGTTTATTTCAGAATAAGATGCAAGAGAAAGCAATTTAATGTCTCATTAAAAGATTTGTTTTCAAATATTTTTTTCTTCCTCCAGAGGGCAGTCAACGTAAGTCTCCAGTAAAGAGAGCTTTTAAAAAGTTTTTTGGAAAGTCCTTTGGTGGAAACCATCTGGTCCTGTAGGAGAGGAAAAATATCTTTTCCTTCTACCCCTCTAAGTTCTCAGCTAGATCTCTATAATAAAACAGATTAACAAGAGAAAAGCACACAAATTTACTTAAATTTTATGTGACATAGGAACCTTCATGAAGAAATAAAGACCAAAACAATGGTTAAGCCTGAGTTTTTTATATTACGTTTGATGAAGAGTAGAGAGTAATGGAAAAGTATTACAGGACAAAAAGGAGTATAAGCTAAGAGTAGTAAACAGGGGGAAACTTAGCAAGGCCAGTTTGTTCAAATCCTTCTGTTCCTTTGGGTATAGGCAGAGCATCTCTTACATAAGATCTTATGACATGCTTTGGGGGAAATCAGAAAGTCCCGTACCTGTCATTTCTTGAATTTCTTCATCTTAAGACAGTCAACATGCCAAGATGCCATATTTGGGGGCAACATATCCTAAACCCTGTCACTCTCCCATATGAAACTTCCCAGAGAAGTTTCATTCCCAGAAGCTGAGTTGATAGACTATCCCATAACCCAATGAATCAATTTCAGTCCTGGAAAATGGTCAGTCCATTCAAACAGTTGTGTCTCATTTCAGGAGGTGGTGGCATAGATAGGAGTAAATGCCTACCTATTAGTTCTCTATACAGTATGAGCAAGCAAACACTTAATAAGGGACAAAACAAATAGAAAAATATATAAAGGTTCATGGTTAGAACATGAACTCACTTTTTGAGTCCAGAGGGCAGTCAGTTAAAATATCTCGATGTTGGGCTTAAAAGTACCTTTAGATGGTAGAGTGAGGACAGGCAGTAGAAATCTGATGGATTTTCCTGGTTGGCTGTTTAAAATGTCTGTAGTGAGGTCATCAAATACTCCATGAACTTTCTGAGTAGCCTACACAGCAACAGGCATGAAAGTTGCCCATACACGATCTATTGTCGTGATTTCTCTGAAGTTTAAATCAAGTCAGCCAGCCTCAGATTCCAGGATTCAGAAAAAAGGACAGTTTTAGTTTTCAATGATTCCATGTCAGAAGAGTAGGAGAAAAATTGGAAATGCTAACTTATAGCCAAACATTGGAGGCAACTAGAAGAATTCAGGATCCAGTCCAATTAACAGGTAGATAAAACCTTAAAAACAATGGTCAGAACTAGAACTTAAGACACACAAGGGTGTACTATAGTTTTCTATTGAAACATTATTTTTCTCTTGGTTCAGTTCAGTTCAGTTGCTCAGTCATGTCCGACTCTTTGCAATCCCATGAATCGCAGCATGCCAGGCCTCCCTGTCCATCACCAACTCCCAGAGTTCACTCAAACTCTCATCCATCGAGTCAGTGATGCCATCCAGCCATCTCACCCTCTGTCATCCCCTTCTCCTCCTGCCCCCAATCCCTCCCAGCATCAGAGTCTTTTCCAATGAGTCAACTCTTCATGTGATATGGCCAAAGTATTGGAGTTTCAGCTTTAGCATCAGCCCTTCCAATGAACACCCAGGACTGATCTCCTTCAGAATGGACTGGTTGGATCTCCTTGCAGTCCAAGGGACTCTCAAGAGTCTTCTCCAACACCACACTTCAAAAGCATCAATTCTTTGGTGCTCAGCTTTCTTAACAGTCCAACTCTCACATCCATACGTGACCACTGGAAAAACCATAGCCTTGACTAGACGGACCTTTGTTGGCAAAGTAATGTCTCTGCTTTTTAATATGCTATCTAGGTTGGTCATAACTTTCCTTCCAAGGAGTAAGCATCTTTTAATTTCATGGCTGCAGTCACCATCTGCAGTGATTTTAGAGCCCCAAAAAATAAAGTCTGACACTGTTTCCACTGTTTCCCCATCTATTTCCCATGAAGTGATGGGACCAGATGCCATGATCTTCGTAGTCACCCCGATTTCTAGCAAAGATAATAAATGACTACTCTGCAAAATCAGCCTCATCTTCTTAAATTTGGCCTGATATTTACATAAGTGCAGTAAGAATAGTGATAGACCATACAGACTCTTTTTAAGTTTGCTAGAATTTAAAATAAGGAATCTCAAATGAGACTTTTAAAAGCCTCTCAAGGCTACGAAGTCAAGCCAGAAACTTGCCACCAGACCTCCCTTCAAACGTGCAGATTTGGCTGAATGCACCGAATTGATGCTTTTGAACTGTGGTGTTGGAGAAGACTCTTGAGAGCCCCTTGGACTGCAAGGAGATCCAATCAGTCCATCCTAAAGGAAATCAGTCCTGAATATTCATTGGAAGGACTGATGCTCAAGCTGAAACTCCAATACTCTGGCCACCTGATACGAAGAACTGACTCATTTGAAAAGACCCTGATGCTGGGAAAGATTGAAGGCCAGAGGAGAAGGGGATGACAGAGGATGAGATGGTTGGATGGCATCACCGACTCAATGGACATGAGTTTGAGTAAACTCTGGGAGTTGGTGATG
>NW_011494889.1:1210533-1213048 GCF_000754665.1 Bison bison bison | reverse complement strand
TCAATGGACATGAGTTTGAGTAAACTCTGGGAGTTGGTGATGGACAGGGAGGCCTGGCATGCTGCAGTCCATGGGGTCACAAAGAGTCGGACATAACTGAGCGACTGAACTGACTGACTGACTCACTGAGTCTCCCTAGAAGTGACATTCGTCACTTACCTGTAATGCTGAGTACCCTGTAAGCCAGGTACCAAGCCAGTTTTTTGTTTTGTTTTGTTTTTTCCAAGAGAGTTTATAAGCATTAGTTCCATAAAGACCACCATAGTTCCTTAAAGCTGTCTGGTCATATCTGATTTTATACATCATTCTGAAATATAAAAGTCTAGTTAAAGCCTTGGTAATACAAGTGATGTTTTTATTATGTTCTACTACAAGGAAAACAGATTCTTATTGAACTTGTGCAAATAACTATATTGCCATGAAAATAAAAATACTTAATAAGTTTCTGAATTCTGGAGGGATCAGGTAGGGAGAAAATAAATTGTTTCGTCTTTGTTCACAAATGTATACTTTACCAAACTGCTGTAACTTATAGATAGCTTAAGAGAAAAGAGAAAAACAAAACATTAAGGAATAGGCAATGTTTCAAACAAATGTCATTAAAAAATTATAATCATCCTCATCAGTTCATTCAGTCTCATGTGATTAATACTTGTTCTGTTTGATCTTGGATTAGCAGTTTTGTGAATCCATGAACTTCATTAGTTCAGAAAATTCTTATTCCACTGGCCTGGTCTCAAAGTTATTCAAGTGATGGCATCACGGAGCTGTCTCGCTAGCAGCTGACTGTAAACACTTTCAGAGAGCAGCTGACTGTAAACACTTTCAGAGAAGCATTAGGAGTAAAACAGAACTGTCTGGGAATGACAAAAGACTTTGAAATGTCCATGGTTAAAAATCTGATGCGAGGTCATTATAATATAATTGACAAGGAACTTTGTTTATTTCAGTGACATACAATATTTTAACATAATAACCAGAAATATGACTGATAACATAATAACTGATAATGCTGAACATATGAACACCAAGTATTGACAAATTGCTATGAACTTCATACCATTTCTGAAATACTTATATAACATACACCCACACAAATACAGCCTAAAGAAGGCACATCATCACTTCTTATTTGACAATGCTTCCTACGCAGCTTAATATATCAAATAAACCTAACTAGTTTCCTTTAATAAGATGAGAGACAAATTTTTTAAGATTTTTCTGAGGACTCTCTGGGAAACCCCAAAGCAAAAAAAAAAACAAAAAACACTTCAGTTAGAATTTGATTTGGGGAAGTTTGTCAAAAATGTCAAAAGGTTTGAGCAGCTGATTAAATAGGAATGCAGATGATTATAAAATAATACTTAATTATCTACTTAACCAAAGTGACAATAAAAAAATCTTAAAGGCAGATCCAGAAGATAATATAGTCAACAAACCCTTAGCTTTTTTAATCTTGAAGTAATCAAAGATCTGATAAAGACAACTGTGAAGTACAGGAAATCATTCTGATAAAACAGAAAAATTTGGTTCTTCAAACAGATTACTTAAGAGAAAAACTTTTTAACAATTTCTTAATAAGGGAAGACCAGTAATCCAAGACAATGTTGTCATTCTAGTTACATCCAGTATCCTTTTGATATTAAGGCTTATTGTTTTATTTTTAACTTATAAATAAATCTATTCAATCTTAGAAGCTTGACCACAAATAAAATTCCTTTCCCTCAAACCTTTTACACTACTGCTTTTTTTCTATACATACACTATGTTTTGGTCCCATGCTTTTCCTCTTTCTCATTGTGGAATAGCCAGTCATTCTATTTTAGGATAAAATTACTTTCCTTTCCCCTTAACAGAAACATATTCTTCATACTGTGTATATTTTTCCTTATCAGAAACACATCCTACTTTCCTTGTATACTTTGGATACAGAGATGTTTTTCCTTTGTCCTTATTATTCTTAGAAGTTTCATTAACATAATCGATAAAAATTTTTCATCCCTAGTCACTCCATTTTTCAGTGAAAACCTAATAAAAAGCATACATTTGTGAATTGCCTACCTCATACTAACAGTCTGTGGTAGCTTTGAAAATTTATAAACACGCCATTTCACAATTTCTGAAAGCATATACTTCCTTTTTGTATAGTTTTTCCATGTGGCAAAGAAGATGTTTGCTAATAGAATGAAGTATCTTTAGCCTCTACAAAATTTAGGATGCCAAAAGAAGATAAGCTATATCCAGCGATCAATGTTTCAGTATTTCATTTTATGTGGAAATGATCAGATATTCAATGAACACCCATCATTTGAACATAACTTAGTACGCTCTAAGGTTTCAAGTTACCAAAAAGATTTTGGAAATTATTCTTAAGTAGACATATTATAAAATATAATTATCACTGAAAATTTCATTTATAAATTTTATCCTACTTACATTAACTCACTTATTCTTAACAATTATGCCTGACTTGCTCATGAAAATTTCATGAGACATTAAACAAAGCTAGCCATCA
>NW_011494889.1:1205860-1210433 GCF_000754665.1 Bison bison bison | reverse complement strand
AGCCTTCATTTTATTTTTCTTGTTGATAAAACAGGCAAATATAAAAAATATCACAAACACAAAGAACCCAAAAAGCTAAACATGATTCCCTTCAACTGTTTTTATTTTTAACCTGTTGTGCTTAACATACATCAAGCAATTTATTTTTATTACATATTTTACTGCTAGGTTGGACTTAGTTTCATAATCTTAAATATCTAATACAGGTTTGTTTGACTAGTAAACCTAGGTAGAAAAAAAAAGTGTACTTCTGCATTATATTTAATACTGAAAACTATGAGAACACACCTGTTCTTATTTTACCAAGAATACTAAAACTAGCCTTATTTACCATAGGGTATCCCAGATAACGTGAACTTTAAAAAGTTTGGGTTAACTTCTTTTTAAAGTTGGGGTTAATTTCTATACTCCTGAGAATTTTAGGAATACTTAAGTTTATATAAATGTTCATTCATCTCTAAGCCAATTTGAACAGAACTTCTTTAAGGGATCTTATAAATTAATTTGGTAATATCTTCCAAAGAAAGAAAAATAGCACATATACATAATATGCATACATAGACATATATACACACATAGATAAATGCAAACAAAGATTTTATAACTTGGGAAGATTTGGGAGAATGGCATTGAAACATGTATGATATCATGTATGAAACGAGTTGCCAGTCCAGGTTCGATGCACGATACTGGATGCTTGGGGCTGGTGCACTGGGACGACCCAGAGGGATGGTATGGGGAGGGAGGAGGAAGGAGGGTTCAGGATGGGGAACACATGTATACCTGTGGTGGATTCATTTCGATATTTGGCAAAACTAATACAATATTGTAAAGTTTAAAAATAAAATTAAAATAAATAAATAAATAAATAAAATTTTAGCCATGTGTCAGTAAAACATAGTAATACAAAAATCACTGGATTTTACTCATTTTATATTTCTGGCAAATGGGATCAGTTGAGGTAACTTACTCAATATGAAGTTAATGTTTTTTATCAATATTTGTGGAGAAGACTTTTAAAATTTTCACCTTCTCTGATATATACTCTGATGCAGCCTGTGAACTACATTTTAGGCAGGTGATTGAGGAGACACTGAGCAGCTGTCTGGATGTATCTGAAGCTCATCTGAGGATATAAAATATTCCACCCAATTAGCCTTTTTCCTTTCCAACCTCAGATAGTTACTCTGGTGGGGGGGACCCTGTGTGCCCTGAGAGCAGGAGACCAGAGTTTAAGTAACTGAGGGGCTGAGTGGAAAATATCTGGCAGAGAAAAATAAAGGGTGGAAGAGATAGGGGCTTGAAGAGGGACCTATCAAAGGATTCAAGGAAACTAGAAGAGCGAAGGTGGCAAAAGGAGGAAACAGAATCATAAGCGAAGGAAGAAGGAGGTCTCAGAAGAGCCAGTTTGAGATCTTAAGTCTTTCAAAGAAGCCAGCAAAGTTCTAAACCATCCTCAGCAAAACTGTGCCAATCAGAACTGAATTAGACAAAGCTGGTGGAACATACAGTCAGCAAGAGTTCCAGAAGGGAGTTTCACTCAATTTAGAAGTTCCATGTGAAGAGCAGGATCAAAGAGGAAAAACAGAAAGGACTTTAAAAAACAAACCAAAAAACTCCTATAGAGTGCTGAATATCAGCTTTCAATTATGCCAACTTCTGACCATAGAGCTCTTGTATCCTTTCAAATATCTTAAAACCAGGTATCACATAAGGCAAACGGTAAATATCTGGAAGTTTTGCGTGTTTTTTGTTCTGTTTTGATTTTAAAACCAAAGGTATGCCTATCTCAAGTGACTCAAAACTGTTAAGCCTTTCATGACTTAAAACCATTGAGCCTGTTACGGCTCAGTCATAGACACAAGAGGCTTCCTCAGAGGGTGCAGGAGATATAGCCCTCCCAAGATCCCAACCCCTCCCTCTGCCCAAGAACTGGCAATGGTGGGGAGGACATTACCCACAAATGGGGTGCATTCCACATTTCCATCCGGACACATTCTGAAAGTGTTAGTTGCTCAGTCATGTCTGACTCTTCTCGACCCCATCCTCTATCCACGGAATTCTCCCAGCAAGAATACTGGAGTGGGTAGCCATTCCCTTCTCCAGGGGATCTTCCCCATCGAGGGATCAAACCCAGGTCTCCACCATTACAGGCAGATTCTTTACCATCTGAGCCACCAGGGAAACCCATTCCAGGTGCCATTCACGTTCTAGGTACCTCCAATCTGACAACTGATGCCCACTCACACAGGTTTAACAACCCGAATGCCCCAGCAGGAGGAAAGCCAAGCCAAGTTCTCAGGACACAAAAGGAGACAAGGAAGAGAACAACAGCAGTACCTGAGAGGGACAGGATTAATAATCAGTAGCCAGTAGAAGACAAACTCACAAGAGTCAAACTTCAAAGAACTAATTGTTACAACTGTTTTTCTCCTGCTAATCTGAAACTGGAAAAGAATGGACAAAGCAATTTTTACCCTCCTCTCTTGACTGAGCACTATAGACAGAGATCTGGGAGTGCTGACTGGTTAAGAATCGCTTTTTTCCTCTAACTTTTGTCAGTTTTCCCAAGATTCCATCTGCAGCTTCTGGAGCAAACAGGGTGCCCCAGTCATCATTTCCTGGTCACCAGAAACTGTAGGGGAGGAAAACTATCTTTTCTCTCTGAAGTTCTAAGTTCTCAGCTGGCTCTCTGTAGCAAAAGACAGATTAACCAAAGAAAAACATACAAATTAAGTTTTATGTAACATAGGAGCCTTCACAAGGAAATCAAGACAAGAATTGGTTAAACCTGCGCCTTTATACCAAGTTTGATGAAAAGAAGAGTCATGGAAAAATATGATAGGACAAAAAGTTGTATGAGCTAAGAGTAGTGAACTGGGGAAAACCTAGTAAGGACTGTACATTTAGATTTCTCTGGTGTTCCTCCACCTTAGGAGATAAGGATGCTCTTTTCCTTAGTGTACATAGAGGACACCTCATAGACTGAGGTGTCGTATGACCTGCCTAGGGGAAGGTTAGGAGCTACACGTGCCATTTCTCAAACCCCTTCAGCTTAAAATATTCAATATGTCTAGGTGTCATATTTGGGGGATAGAATGTCGTGAATCCCATCATTCTCCCTTAAACAGTTTCTTTCTTATGCTCTCAATAAAAGATTTTTGCCAATTACTAGGAATAGGTATGGTAGACTAAAATAAAGGTCCTCTCTCCACCTCCCAGGGTCAATGCAAAACACTCCAGTCAAGCACGATAGCATGAACTTCTGTTTCTGGCAGTGTAGATCTCATGCTTGGAAATCGCCTAAAAATGCTAGAGTCAATAGTTTAAAATTCTTCTGATTGAGGAAAGTAAGGAAGTCATATGACATAGGGTAACAAGAGGCAGAATTCAAGGGCCTGTTCAAGGTGGAGAGCTAGGGCAGCAGCCTTTCCACAGGGAAGCTGGGGAACCAGGGAGCTGGGGGAACCCTGAATTTGGGGTGGCTAAAAACCAATTCATCTTCCAGCTAATATGCATGAAGAACAGGCATACGATCAAAAGGAAAAAGAAATTATAAACGAGTACAGGTAAATCTAAACACTGTTATTCCATCATTTCTGTGGTTAAAGATCAAGTTTGAGGAATATAACTTCTAATAAAAATAATTTATACCAGAAGGAGATTGATTTTATTGCTCAGTTCCATCAGTTCAGTTCAGTCGCTCAGTCGTGTCTGACTCTCTGCAACCCCATGGACTGCAGCACGCCAGGCCTTCCTGTCCATCCCCAACTCCAGGAGTTTACTCAAACTCATGTCCATTGAGTCGGTGATGCTATTCAACCGTCTCATCCTCTGTCGTCCCCCTCTCCTCCTGCCTTCAATCTTTTCCATTACCAGTGTCTTTTCAAATGAGTCAGTTCTTCGCATCAGGTAGCCTAAGTATTGGAGTTTCAGCCTGAGCATCAGGCCTTCCAATGAATATTCAGGACTGATTTCCTTTAGAATGGACTAGTTGGATCTCCTTGCAGTCCAAGGGACTCTCAAGAGTCTTCTCCAACACCACAGTTCAAAAGCATCAATTCTTCGGTGCTCAGTTTTCTTTATAGTTCAACTCTCACATCCATATATGACTACTGGAAAAACCAAACCATAGCTTGACTAGACGGACCTTTGTTGGCAAAGTAATGTCTCTGCTTTTTAATATGCTGTCTAGGTTGGTCATAACTTTTCTTCCAAGGATCAAGTGTCTTTTAATTTCATGGATGCAGTCACCATCTGCAGTGATTTTGGAGCCCCCCAAAATAGTCTCTCACTGTTTCCACATCTATTTGCCATGAAGTGATGGGACCAGACACCATGATCTTAGTTTTCAGAATGCTGAGTTTTAAGCCAACTTTTTCACTCTCCTCTTTCATCAAGAGGCTCTTTAGTTCTTTGCTTTCTGCCATAAGGGTGGTGTCATCTGCATATCTGAGGTTATTGATATTTCTCCCAGCAATCTTGATTCCAGCTTGTGCTTCATCCAGCCCAGCGTTTCTCATGATGTACTCTGCATATAAGTTAAATAAGCAGGTTGACAATATACAGCCTG
>NW_011494889.1:1199100-1205760 GCF_000754665.1 Bison bison bison | reverse complement strand
TGATCTCTGGTTCCTCTGCCTTTTCTAAAACCAGCTTGAACATCTGGAAGTTCACGGTTCACATACTGTTGAAGCCTGGCTTGGAGAATTTTGAGCATTACTTTACTAGCATGTGAGATGAGTGCAATTGTACGATAGTTTGAGCATTCTTTGGCATTGCCTTTCTTTGGTACTGGAATGAAAACTGACTTTTTCCAGGCCTGTGGCCACTGCTGAGTTTTCCACATTTGCTGGCATATTGAGTGCAGCACTTTCACAGCATCATCTTTCAGGATTTGAAATAGCTCAACTGGAATTCCATCACCTCCACTAGGTTTGTTCATAGTGATGCTTCCTAAGGCCCACTTGATTTCGCATTCCAGGGTGTCTGGCTCCAGGTGAGTGATCATACCATCGTGATCATCTGGGTCGTGAAGTTCTTTTTTGTATAGTTCTTCTCTGTGTTCTTGTCACCTCTTCTTAATATCTCCTGCTTCTGTTAGGTCCATACCATTTCTCTCCTTTATTGAGCCCATCTTTGCATGAAATGTTCCCTTGGTATCTCTCATTTTCTTGAAGAGATCTCTAGTCTTTCCCATTCTATTGTTTTCTTCTATTTCTTTGCATTGATCACTGAGGAAGGCTTTCTTATCCCTCCTTGCTATTCTTTGGAACTCTGCATTCAAATGGGTATATATTTCCTTTTCTCCTTTGCCTTTCGCTTTTCTTCTTTTCACAGCTATTTGGAAGGCCTCCTCAGACAAGCATTTTGCCTTTTTGCATTTCTTTTTCTTGGGAATGGTCTTGATCCCTGCCTCCTGCACAATGTCATGAACCTCCGACCATAGTTCTTTAGGGACTCTCTGTCAGATATAATCCCTTAAATCTATTTCTCACTTTCACTGTATAATAGTAAGGGATTTGATTTAGGTCATACCTGAATGGTCTAGTGGTTTTCCCTACTTTCTTCAATTTAAGTCTGAATTTGTAAACAAGGAGTACATGATCTGAGCCATAGTCAGCTCCCGGTCTTGTTTTTGCTGACTATATAGAGCTTCTCCATCTTTGGCTGCAAAGAATATAATCAATCTGATTTTGGTATTGACCATCTGGTGATGTCCATGTGTAGAGTCTTCTCTTGTGTTGTTGGAAGAGAGTGTTTGCTATGACCAGTGCATTCTCTTGGCAAAACACTATTAGTCTTTGCCCTGCTTCATTCCGTATTCCAAGGCCAAATTTGCCTGTTACTCCAGGTGTTTCTTAACTTCCTACTTTCGCATTCCAGTCCCCTATAATGAAAAGGACATCTTTTTTGGGTGTTAGTTCTTAAAGGTCTTATAGGTCTTCATAGAACCATTCAACTTCTTCCACATTACTGGTTCTGTTCAGGAAGAAGGTAAAAATACTACTCATATTTAGAATTTGTTAAGTATACATATTAGAATTTGTTAAGTATACAGGTGACTTCCCTGGTGGCTCAGATGGTAAAGTGTCTGCCTACAAGGTGGGAGACCTGGGTTTGATCCCTGGGTAGGGAAGATCTCCTGGAGAAGGAAATGGTAACCCACTCCAGAATCCTTGCCTGGAAAATCCCATGGACGGAGGACCCTGGTAGGCTACAGTCCATGGGGTCACAAAGAGTCGGACATGACTGAGCGACATTTACTTTTTAAGTATACATATCAATATATCTTAGGGTAACCACTAAAAGAAAAGAAATAAAAGTGAAAACTTCCAACAGAGTTTAAGGGTAAAAACAGAATAAGAAAACAAGGGGAAACAAAAAAGACAGCACAGGATATGAATTCACACCTTAGAATAAGATATTTCTGAGTTCAAATCCCAGCCCTGCCAAGTATTAGTTCTCACCACAGACAAATCATGTGCTATTTAAAATTCCATTTCCTCGTTTTTAAAAAAAGAGATAAAAGCTCAAAGTTATTAAACCCAGGACCTGAGTTACTGTGCAAACATTCAATAGTAGCACAGTGCCTGCCATAAAGATGCATAAATACCTTTTTCCTTTCCCTTCTTTTCATGACACCAAAGTACATTCACTAATAAGCAGGTCATTGTTTTAGACTAAATGAGACACTTTAATCATGAACTCCACAACTATTACATACAACTGTCATCCTTGCTTCCTTGGCTTTCTGCTATACTCCTTCCTTATTCAGGACTAAAAAAGCTTCCAAATAAAATCACATTATGTATAAGTACCTCCAGTTTATTACTGCTTCAAAACTATGCTTAAACATATTTAGGTTTTCAAAGAAATATTAAGTTTAACCTGAAGCAAATACCTCTTCCATAGTAAAAGGCAAAGGTTAACACTTCATATAAGACAAAGAAAACCCAGGGGCTGCTTTATTAAATAGCTACCTACTCTTCCTATCTATAACTTGATGGGAGAAAAAGAAATGGCTATTAGTTATGTCACCTCAAAGATGTGTAACTCACTTTAGTTAATCAATTTGTTGAAATTCAGAATGAGCATGTAATCCTATAATAAAATAAAATACCTTGTTGCATGAAGATTATTTCATGGATTAGATATTGTGCTCTGAAAATTAAGGTCCTAAGTAAAAGTTTAGTCAAGTTTTTCCCAATAACGGTGTTATAAGCGTTGACACTAAGGACAAAAGAGTGAAAAACTCTTCATTCAACAACCTACATATGGATTATCCACACTCCCACTCACTTTTTAAATTCAGCATGACCAATTCTTAATTCTGAGGGGATTCTTTTTCTCTTTTGCATAAGGATGCTTCCAGAAGTTCCCCATCTGAACATTTACAGAATAAAAATGAACTTCTACATGTGTCTAAGATAAACATAAAATGGCAAATCTACCCACAAACTGTTCTAATCCGAAATAAAGTTTAAGTACTTTACCTGTTCATTTTTACTGAGACAAAGGATCAACTACCGCCAACTTTAAAGCACATATGTCAAATAGCAAGGTGACACAACCCTCCTACCTGGAATAAAAATGGTAAAAACTTTAAAAGTTTTGCAGGAAACCAACTGGTAACCTCTAAAACTAAAGATGAAAGTTTTATGAGAATAGAAATGGAAAATCTGTATCAGATCAGATCAGTCGCTCAGTCGTGTCCGACTCTTTGCAACCCCATGAATCACAGCACACCAGGCCTCCCTGTCTATCACCAACTCCCAGAGTTCACCGAGACTCACGTCCATCGAGTCAGTGATGCCATCCAGCCATCTCATCCTCTGTCGTCCCCTTCTCCTCTTGCCCCCAATCCCTCCCAGCATCAGAGTCTTTTCCAACGAGTCAACTCTTCGCATGAGGTAGCCAAAGTACTGGAGTTTCAGCTTTAGCATCATTCCTTTCAAAGAAATCCCAGGGCTGATCTCCTTCAGAATGGACTGGTTGGAAAATCTGTATACACAGACTCTAACAGGAAACAACATGGGAGAATTTTACGAGTGGAAATCTTAATAATAGAGTTGTTATGCATAAAACAGAAGGCATCAACTTGCTGTACAATAGAGCAGTTAAGGGCTAAAGCCCTGAAGTCAGGTTGTCCCCATTCAAATCCCACCTCTAATTTCTGTGTAACGTAAGCAAGCTATTTAGCCTCCATATGACTCAATTTCTGTATCTATGAAGTTGGCATCGGAGAAGGCAATGGCACCCCACTCCAGTACTTTTGCCTGGAAAATACCATGGATGGAGGAGCCTGGTAGGCTGCAATCCATGGGGTCGCTAGAGTCAGACACGACTGAGCGACTTCACTTTCACTTTTCACTTTCATGCACTGGAGAAGGAAATGGCAACCCACTCCAGTGTTCTTGCCTGGAAAATTCCAGGGACGGGGGAGCCTGGTGGGCTGCCGTCTATGGGGTCACACAGAGTTGGACACGACTGAAACGACATAGCAGCAGCAGAAGTTGGCATAATAAAGGTCCTTAATACAACCGCAACAAGGATTAAATTAGAAAACAGGTGTAAACCAATGAGCACAATGATTGGCACATAGTAAATATTTATTATTAGCTAGTTGTATAACTATTATCCTCTACCTAAAACTGCTTTGTGGCACCACACTAGCAGAAGTGTCAAAAAAAATCACCTGAAGGAGTTAAATTAAGAAATTATGTTCTCACTCGTTGATGGGACTAGATAATCCTAATGCCCATCATACAACATTCAGCAAATATAATAACCTCGAAGCCAACACCAAAGAACCACAAATTAAATCATTAAAAATTAGTAAAGCATAAAGGTGACTACTAATCTACTCACTTGAGCTCAGAGATCTAATTACTAATAATTAGATTACAGTATTAAGTGACTAATGAATTTCTTCTACACTATACTGCTACTTCTCAGGTGGCTCAGTGGTAAACAATCCATCTGCAGTTCAGGAGACACGGGTTCCAGGATTCAATCTCTGGGTTGCAAAGATCCCCTGGATGAGGAAATGGCACACCACTCCAGTATTCTTGCCTGGGAAATCCCATGGACAGAGGAGCCTGGTGGGCTACAGTGGAAGTGAAATAAAGTGAAAGTGCTCAGTCATGTCCGCTCTTTGCGACCCCATGGACTATACACCACCAGGCTTCTCTGTCCACCAGATTTCTCAGGCAAGAATACTAGAGTGGGTTGCCATTTCCTTCTCCAGGGGATCTTCCTGACTCAGGGATTAAATATGTTCTCCTGCACTGCAAGCAGATTCTTTATCATCTGAGGCACCATGGAAGCCCATGGGGTCACAAAAGAGTTGTGCATGACTTAGTGACTAAACAACAACATATTGCTAATAAAGTAATCTTGAGGGGCAACCATGATAAACTATACAATGTCTAAAAGAATCAAGAACCATCAACTATTCTGTGAACACAGCGATTCAACATGCCCCCCTAACCCCCGATAGCTCTAGTGGCTGGTGAGAAGGGAAATATATTCGAGATAGTAGCTATTCAAAACAGCTTCATTCTCTCTTGTTCCAGTGAGTAAAATGATCTACTGCTGCTGCTGCTGCTAAGTCGCTTCAATTGTGTCCGACTCTGTGCGACCCCATAGACGGCAGCCCACCAGGCTCCCCCGTCCCTGGGATTCTCCAGGCAAGAACACTGGAGTGGGTTGCCATTTCCTTCTCCAATGCATCAAAGTGAAAAGGGAAAGTGAAGTCGCTCAGTCGTGTCCGACTGTTAGCTACCCATGGACTGCATCCTACCAGGCTCTTCCATCCATGGGATTTTCCAGGCAAGAGTACTGGAGTGGGGTGCCATTGCCTTCTCCGATGATCTACTGCAGATAATTCTAAATGTTTGGTTTGCTTTTGACCTTGACAGCCTAAGAAAACCTAAGTAGTTCAGGGAAGGTAACACCTTTATCTAAAACCTCTCAACTGGGGATGAAAAGGAAACCTTCTCAAGAATGCTTGAATGCTTATACTATCCCCAAGGGAGAAACTATTTGAGCCTGAACTGTTAACTGGCAGCCGGCACCTTCAGTATCACCTGAACAGGCTTCCAGCACAGGAATGTAATAACTACTTATTAGGTAGCCACTAATTTACTCTTCATTTCAAAGCAGCCTTTTTAATCTAGGTTAAAAAAAAAATGAAACTGTCTAAATGTTGTTTTGTTGTTTTTTTTGCAGCAGATGGAAATGTATTTTATCATTACTCTCTCCATTATTCTTTTCAGCCTGCAAAAATCTGTGGTAGTAAAGCAAAGAAATAAAAGAGTTTGGATGATTTTAATCAAAGCTTGGATTCTACCCCTGCCCTGTAGCATGCTGTAATATGAGGAATGTTCCTGCTTCACATTCCAAAAGAAATGAATTTTTATGTGAACACCCCCCTCATATTACCTGTCACTTCTCTTTTCATTGTTGTTTCTATTCATGCAGCAAATATTAGACATCTACTTCTTTATGCTAGATGCTACATTAATTATAGTACCATCCTTGGGAAACAAACAAAAATAACACATTTATCAGTAATAAACTGATTGCATTAATAAAAGTTTAAAGTGGAGCAAACGAATCATAAAACACTTTCAGGAGTACAAGGATATACAAAACAAAAAAATTCTAGACTCAACATGCTGCACATACTCTCTAAAAAGTACTGTAGGTACAGGCCCCAAAATATTTCAGGTGCTTTTCAAATGCAGAGGAAAACAGTGTACAACCAAAAGCAGATGGGTTTTAAAATTAGTTCCACCATTTACAAGTAGTATAAACTTACACAAATGATTTACTCTCTCCAAACTTAGCTCACCTCTAAAAGTGAAATATAAATATTTACCTTATATAAAGGTTGTTACAAGGACTGAATATCAGATCAGATCAGATCAGATCAGTCGCTCAGTCATGTCCGACTCTTTGCGATCCCATGAATCGCAGCATGCCAGGCCTCCCTGTCCATCACCAACTCCCAGAGTTCACTCAGACTCACGTCCATCGAGTCGGTGATGCCATCCAGCCATCTCATTCTCTGTCGTCCCCTTCTCCTCCTGCCCCCAATCCCTCCCAGCATCAGAGTCTTTTCCAACGAGTCAACTCTTCGCATGAGGTGGCCAAAGTACTGGAGTTTCAGCTTTAGCATCATTCCCTCCAAAGAAATCCCAGGGCTGATCTTCAGAATGGACTGGTTGGATCTCCTTGCAGTCCAAGGGACTCTCAAGAGTCTTCTCCAACACCAC
>NW_011494889.1:1197822-1198348 GCF_000754665.1 Bison bison bison | reverse complement strand
TCGTAGTGATGCTTTCTAAGGCCCACTTGACTTCACATTCCAGGATGTCTGGCTCTAGGTCAGTGATCACCCCATCATGATTATCTGGGTCGTGAAGATCTTTTTTGTACAGTTCTTCTGTGTATTCTTGCCATCTCTTCTTAATATCTTCTGCTTCTGTTAGGTCCATACCATTTCTGTCCTTTATCAAGCCCATCTTTGCAGGAAATGTTCCTTTGGTATCTCTGATTTTCTTGAAGAGATCCCTAGTCTTTCCCAGTCTGTTGTCGTCCTCTATTTCTTTGCATTGACCACTGAAGAAGGCTTTCTTATCTCTTCTTGCTATTCTTTGGAACTCTGCATTCAGATGTTTATGTCTTTCCTTTTCTCCTTTGCTTTTCACTTCTCTTCTTTTCACAGCTATTTGTAAGGCCTCCCCAGACAGCCATTTTGCTTTTTTTGCCATTTCTTTTCTATGGGAATGGTCTTGATCCCTGTCTCCTGTACAATGTCACAAACCTCATTCCATAGTTCATCAGGCACTCTA
>NW_011494889.1:1197177-1197722 GCF_000754665.1 Bison bison bison | reverse complement strand
ACTGTATAGAGCTTCTCCATCTTTGCCTGCAAAGAATATAATCAATCTGATTTTGGTGTTGACCATCTGGTGATGTCCATGTAGAGAGTCTTCTCTTGTGTTGTTGGAAAAGGGTGTTTGTTATGACCAGTGCATTTTCTTGGCAAAACTCTATTAGTCTTTGCCCTGCTTCATTCCATATTCCAAGGCCAAATTTGCCTGTTACTCCAGGTGTTTCTTGACTTCCTACTTTTGCATTCCAGTCCCCTATAATGAAAAGGACCCCTTTTTTGAGTGTTAGTTCTAAAAGGTCTTGTAGGTCTTCATAGAACTGTTCAACTTCAGCTTCTTCAGCGTTATTGGTTGGGGCATAGACTTGGATTACTGTGATATTGAATGGTTTGCCTTGGAAATGAACAGAGATCATTCTGTCATTTTTGAGATTGCATCCAAGTACTGCATTTCGGACTCCTGTTGACCATGATGGCCACTCCATTTCTTCTGAGGGATTCCTGCCTGCAGGAGTAGATATAATGGTCATCTGAGTTAAATTCACCCATTCCAGT
>NW_011494889.1:1196531-1196698 GCF_000754665.1 Bison bison bison | reverse complement strand
GCAATCACCATCTGCAGTGATTTTGGAGCCCAGAAAAATAAAGTCAGACACTGTTTCCACTGTTTCCCCATCTATCTGCCATGAAGTGATAGGACCGAATGCCATGATCTTAGTTTTCTAAATGTTGATCTTTAAGCCAACTTTTTCACTCTCCTCTTTCACTTTCA
>NW_011494889.1:1185169-1196431 GCF_000754665.1 Bison bison bison | reverse complement strand
CACCCATTCCAGTCCATTTCAGTTCGCTGATTCCTAGAATGTCGACATTCACTCTTGCCATGTCTTGTTTGACCACTTCCAATTTGCCTTGATTCATGGACCTGACATTCCAGGTTCCTATGCAATATTGCTCTTTACAGCATTGGACCTTGCTTCTATTACCAGTCACATCCACAGCTGGGTATTGATTTTGCTTTGGCTCCATCCCTTCATTCTTTCTGGAGTTATTTCTCCACTGATCTCCAGTAGCATATTGGGCACCTACTGACCTGGGGAGTTTCTCTTTCAGTATCCTATCATTTTGCCTTTTCATACTGTTCATGGGGTTCTCAAGGCAAGAATACTGAAGTGGTTTGCCATTCCCTGGCCTCGGGCACGGGTTGCTCCTCCCAGCCACCGCCCCTGACCTCAGATGCTGGGTATCTTCTCTCCGCCGCCCCTCCCTGACCTCGGACTCTCGGCCGTTCTTGCACCGTTGCAGTGTGGCACTCTCGCCGCTGCCCAACCTTGAACGTGGGGTAACTCCTCTTGGCTGCCGCCTTTCGGGCATGGGGTCCTCCCGGCTTCTGCCCCTGACCTCGGATGTGGGGTGGCTCCTCTCACCTGAGCTATGGCGCACCATGTCGCAGCCGCCTGCGCTATAGGATTAAATATAATATATATTAAATGCCCAGTGTAGCGCCTGGCATATAGTATTGAATACATTATCAATATATAGAGACTAGTATTATTAGAGACATTTTCAACAACAGGACACACTTAGTAGTGACTTTTACTCCTTGACGGAAAAAATTCATCATGTCACTTAAAACTGTTCTGAAAAACAAAGTAAAATCATAAGTTTCATAGATGAACACATAATTTGACAACATTTAAATAAGGAGAATTTCTTTTGACAAGTTGGAAGACAAGAACCTGAACTAAGAGATGAGTTATATTTCACAAGAAGAGTATCTAACTAAACAAACAAAAAACATATAGCGACATTACAGAGGGAAGACCTGGAGAAGGAAGAGTCAAGAAGTAGCTATCCCTATTGGTCAAACATCTTGTCTCTTCCTCTTATTCTTTCTCAATTTCTGGAGGGAAGAAATATGGTCTCACAGAAATTGGGAATCAAAAAAAAAAAAGGAAGTCAGAAGGAATAAAGGAAACATGCCATCTCTAAATATGAAACCATCTGCTATTTCTCTGAGTTGACAGGTTTTTTTGTTTAGTTTCATAAATTTCACTTTACATCTAACTTACATAATATACCTTGTGATTAGGTCTATCAATCATTCCACTCCTACTCTGAATTAACTTAATCAAATAATTACACATTAGCTATCAGATATGAGAGAAACGGAGATTTCATTTGGAGGAGAGATTAAAGGACAAAAGAAAGAAAAACAAGTGTTATGAATGCATAGGGCACTTGTGAGCTGAGAAAGCGTCATTATCCAATGGAGGAAATAACAGCCAGGAAAGGAAGAAACTGCAGGCGAGTGTGCATCAGAGAACAAACACTAATGATCAACACAGCATTTACTTTTTTGAGACAATAATTACCAGCATGTCTCACTGACCAAACGCTACTGTAGACCACCAATACTTATCAACTGTAGGACTGTGAAACAGAATACCATACAATTTGAAACACTGGGGCCTAAAAATAAGAAGCTGTTCTATCTTATGATCAAACTACAGAAAAATCAAAAATCACTAAAATGTAATGTTTATTTAGTTGCATCTTTGGGGGAAAAAATAGGGATCTCTAGAAAGAAAGAGTCAAATTCACTTCTCCTTAAAGGCCTCTTTCAAGCTTTTCTGAACTCCTTTGCTTATGAATGTAGACATACAACACATTTCTCAGTTTAAATTTAAAAGCCTAGCATATAAAATTGTGCACAGAACCTCTCTTTCACCTCTAAGTGTTCCAAGAAAGAACTCTTTTTTAACAGATCTTCAAGCACTGCAAAGGCTCCTTCGAATGATAACATACTAAGTCACTCCAAGTTAAGTGTAAACTTTACCAGCCTCTGAACACTAGTGCAATGGTTTCCAGGTCTGGTTCAGAAACAGACGCAGTAAAGTTGAGACAGATACTCTAAGCCTCATATTTAGCCCATGGGACTTCCCTGACGGTCCAGTGATTATAACCTGTGCTTCCACTTCCGGGGGCACAAGTTCAATCCCTGGTCAAGGAACTAAGATCCTGTATGCCCTAAGACACAGCCAAAAAACAAACCAAAAAACCCATAAGCCTACACACTGAAAAAATCTGTCACTTGATTACCAAGTCTATATTCTTAAGTGTTTTTCTATCTTAACACACAATTAACATAGAAAATTCCTTTTTTTTTTTTAAACCAGTTATCTTTGGAGTTGACATCCATCAAATAGTTTGCTTTTTTCTCAAAACTAAAAGAAATAACCCTCTGAAGAGGAAAGTGAGAAGTTACTCCAAAATCTTGTACTTTCCACTTCCCTTTCCAACCATATCTTCACAATTAAATTCCAAAGAGTGTTGGGGGTGGGGGAAAGGCAACAAAGTTAATTGGAGATAGTGCTGTTAGAAAAATACATCCTTTTAATTTGATGAGATGGAATTTTGAAATTGAAATATGGTCTCCCCCCAAAAAGTGCAGTTTATTCAAAAAAGAGCTAGCCTGAGGATCACAGAGGTAGAGAAGTACTAAACAGAGTCAGAGACCTGCACCTGCCCGGAAGTAAGAAACCTGAAACAAGAAGCATGCTGAGGAGTCCCCTAGTGTTTCTTGTTAATATAATTTTCTCCTTTGTTGAGAGGAGAATACCATATACTAGTGCATATGTATGGAATCTAGAAAGACGGTACTGAAGAACCTACCTACAGGGCAGCAACGGAGATACAGACAAAGAAAACAGACTTACGGACAGGGGAGGAAGGAGAGGGTGAGACACACTGAGAGAGCAGCACTGAAGCATACACATTACCGTATGTACAACAGATACAGCCAGTGGAAATCTGCCGTAGGACGCAGGTAGCTCAAATCTGGTGCTCTGCGACAGCCTAGAGGGGTGTGGTGGGGTGGGAGGTGCGAGGGAGGTTCAAGACGGAGGGGACAAATATACCTTTGACTGATTCATGCCAATGTATGGCAGAAACCAACACAATATTGTAAAGCATTTACCCTCTAATTAAAAATAAAGAAATTAAAAAATACTTGAGGGGGGAAAAGGCACGATAAAGAGCAATGGAGGAGATGTAAAGAATAAGGAAGTAGGGAAAAAAGGATCTCACTCTAGACCCTCAGCCAATTGCTATGACATAATAAAATAAATGCTATTGTTTACTGAATCCTATGTGCCAGACGTTGCTAAGCACATTACACACAGTATCCCCTTTACTCCTTATAACAACTATGTGCATCCAGGTATTATGATTTTACAGATAAGGAAGCTCAGATTATACCTGAAACCTGGCAACCTTCTAAAGGATCCCTTTACATCCTACAACTTTTCTCTATGCCCCAAGGTCCTTAAAATTCCCTCCTAGAGGAATTCCAAACCCTTGCTCTATGCGGGTTTACAGAGAGCACTTGAGTTACAACAGCTACATTTTTCTCTATTCTCAATCTCCTCAACAAAGAAAGCTTTCAGTAACTTATCTTGGTCCAAGTGTTACCTACTCATAAGATCCTTGGGAATATCCCCTGTGAATCATCCAGTGGCTAGGCTGTATTGTATTTCCTAGTAAAATCTCTTCAAGCCCCGGGGGTATCCCATGTCACTGTGTGCCCCAGGTGGATGCGTCGTCCAGTTGGAAATATCTTACAGTATCACACTTCTCTCTGACCTCCCCCTCCTTTCAGTGTCATTGAATGGCATGAATTTCACCACTATCTCAACTATTAATTCATATTCACTCCCTTAAATAAGACTCAAAATGACTTTCTCTTCAGAAAACCTGCCCATGATTAGCATCATTTAACTGTAACCATTCTGGTGGCAGAAAAGGCCCTGGATTGGAAACCAGAACTGGATAGATCTGGCTTCTAATCTTGGTTCTTTTACAGTAGGATATGTTACCAGCCAATGGCACCCCACTCCAGTACTCTTGCTTGGAAAATCCCATCGACGGAGGAGCCTGTTAGGCTGCAATCCATGGGGTCGCTAAGAGTCAGACATGACTGAGTGACTTCACTTTCACTTTTTACTTTCATGCATTGGAGAAGGAAATGGCAGCCCACTCCAGTGTTCTTGCCTGGAGAATCCCAGGGACGGGGGAGCTTGGTGGGCTGCCATCTACGGGGTCGCACAGAGTCGGACACGACTGAAGTGACTTAGCATAGCATAGCATGTTACCAGGGCAAATCACTCCACTTTTCCGAGACTAGTTTCTCAACTGTTAATGAAGGGAATTAGACTAAATACATTCAAGACTAATTCCTAGATCTACATTTTTTTTTTCCTATAAAAAGGCTACCAAAAGCCATTAACTTGTAAAAACAGAAAAACTGTTATGAAATGATTAAACTTACTTAAGGCATCTTACATTTTTAAAAAATTAATATACAACATATTAAAACCACAAAAACAGAGAAAAACGTAAATTTCAAAGGGTGACAAGGTGGATTAAGTTGTCCATTTTCCATTCTCTATTTGACACATGACTGAAAACCCAGGTAATCCCTTAAAGACTACTAGGCTATGAACATACAGACTTTCCTATTAACTAATCACTACTGCAATATTTCATACACCACATATTTGTTTAATACACCAAAAGTATTCCACATACTAACTGTGAAGATTAGTCTTATCTGTCAACTTTGCCAGGTTATAGTACCCAGTCACTTAATCAAACATTAATTTAGGTGTTACTGTAAAGGTATTATGTAGATGTGGTTAATATCTACAGTAAGTTGACTTTAAGTAAAGAAGATTACCCTTGACAATGTGGGTGGGACACATCTAATCAGTCGAAGGGCTTAAGAGTAAGAGTTTTCCCAGAGAAAGAATCCTATCTCAATACTGAAGCATCACCTGACCTTAAATCTGGCAGTCTTTCCTACAAATTTTGAACTTGTCCCCCCACCATGTCATGAGTCAATTCACAAAAACAAATCTCTTTTTAAAAACACACATATGCACTACAAATGAGAGTGGTTTTGTTTCTCTTGAGAACCCTGACTGCTACACTAACATACTAAATACTCAAACTAGTATTTTCTTTTTTAAGTAAGAATTAACAGATGTCTGTTTCTTGTAACCTCTTTAAAATATTAAAGCATTTTAAATAAGTATTCAGAATGTTACCGCAATGATTATCTCACTGTGCTTTTCTTTATTAAAATACATAGGAAGAAAAAGAATAGTGATGTTTTCCACATTGAACTGTTAAATTCCAAAACTGACTTCAGAAAATTCTGAGATTCAACTTTTTTTCTCATTTTCATGGCCTTCAAAGAGTTTCGTAACTAGACATTATATAACATTACTGAAGAAAGTCACTTACAGCCCAATTTTAAAGACTAAGGAATCAGGCAAAGAGAAGTAGTAGACTTTGCAGTACTTTATTGAGGTATATTTACAGAATCAAGCTGGGAATTTTCCAGCTCTAAGTTTTATTGTTGATTCATCAACTAGTTAGCCCGCCATGGTACACTGACACAGAAAAAGATCTTAGAATCCCAAGATACACAGAAACTACTAAAGACATAGAATGACATATTTAGAAATATCAGTTCATATGCTGGTTCCATTCAAAAAGTGTTACTGATTCTAGGTACCTATAAACTTTTTTTCTGTAAAGGGTCAGTAGTATTTAGGCCTTGCAGGCCATGAAGTCTCATTGGCAACTACTCAGCCCTGCCATTGTAGCCCTAAGGCAGCCAATGAGAGTACATAAATGAATGAGTAAGGCTGATATTCCAATAAAACTTGATTTACTAAAACAGGCCAGATGTGGCCTGTGGACCATAGTTTGCTAAGCTCTGATTTATACACATGAAATCAAGGAGCTAGAAAAGACCCTGGAGATCATATGGCAAACTCCCATTCAATGCCAAGATATCTCTATATCCAACACCAGTGACCATCTGGCTCAGAATAGGTTCTATAAATGAACTGTTTTCCAAGCTAGATTGGTTATTCCTCAATAAGTAACTTCATGCTTTTTGGATAGGATATTTTCCTACAGTGTGGAACTATCTAGAGCACTGTAGGTCATTTAGCATTCCCGGTTTCATGAACAGTCACAAATACATATCCATCACTATGACAACCAAAACCTTCCCCACGTGTTCCCAAACCTCATAAGGTGGGGGTATTGGTACCCAGTGGGTGAAGATATATTGCACTATCTTGAGATGGGATATGTGGCAGCTGTCCACACAGCCATTTCCCCTTCTACCTAGGGCAGACATGACTAATCAATCACAATACTATTTCCTACTGAGGTTGGACTTTGCCTCAGAATGTTTAATACAATGCTCAAGGCAACCATCACCAATGAACCAGAACTGTGACGTTAAAACATAGTTGTTATCCCTAATCTAAAAAGATAGTTCTACACACACACACACACACACACACTGAAAAGAAACTGGCTTCCTTTAAGCTTAGGAAGCTGAAAAATAATATGATTTAATTTTAAACCCTATGGGATGTTTTGAAAGTTTGTGTGAACATTTCTTGGTTTTGACAATGACTGGGGCCACGGAGGGCACTTGGCGCATTGAGAAATGAGGGGCACTGCTGTACAACAGAGGATAATCCTGCATCCTCCTCGATTGTTTAATATCCCACTAGAAATAGACCTGTTTAAATTATCTAAGTCTAGACTCTAACTCCATTTAACATACAAACAGGAATTCTTTTTCACATTTTTAATAATACATAAGCTTGCCCAAAGTGTAATTGCTCTGAAAGTCAAGGCAAGACTGTATTTAAATTTTTTTCTGAATTTTGCCAAGAGTTAATTCAACATTTTGGAAAATCATCTCAATGACTGCAATAGAATTCAGTGTACGTAAGTACAATTTATCTGAATAAACCTGAATTTTTACTTATTTCAGTCACAATAACTCCAGACACAGGTAACAAAGTTAACCACTTGCTATGTATAGAGCATATATGTTTTGAAAAATATATATAATGACTTTATTTCTCCTTTATATTTACAGTTAGAACATTATGTTCATTTCTTTTCAGTCAGTTTTCCAAGTAGTTACAATATATCTATGAATTCACTTCAGCATAGTAAAGGGGGGACTACAAGACATTTGTTTTTATTGGCTCTGCCAGGTTAAGAACCACTGGTCTAAACTAATGAAATCTTTTTGACCAAATTTCACTAACAAAGACACTAATCTTGCCCACAATTTTGAAACAAATCTAACATGTTTCAAGAGTTTAAACACAACTTTCACTGGCTAGCTGAAGTCATTTTTACAGAAAAACACAGATCTCTCAATGTAGGTGCAGTTTCTGTATCTCCTCTCCCCTGCTGTATTAAATACACAAGAAATGGCTTAGGACCTCTAAGTCCTCCAGCACACTGGAGCTGTCACTGTGATTATTTCCAACCAATTGTGAAGAGAACTGGCAGTGTTACAGAGCCAATGAAAGAACCCAGTCATCACCGAGGCAACTGCCCTTGAGTATCAGACAGAAAGATTCTACTCTAAGCCAGTCCATTTTCCACATTCAATTATGTTATTGAGAGCTGTCTCTTCTTCTGCACAGAACAGCTCTAGAACCGCATTCAAGAGGGCAGAAATGTTCAGTATATGCAACTGTAACAGATTACTAGATTAAAAATGTTAAGGTCTGACATTGACTGAAAGTGGAAATAATCTCCACATAAGTCTACATATTATACACACACATGTATAATGGACTAAGGCCAACAGCAAGCCTAGTTTCTAAGAATGTTAATTATTGTTTCCAAGTACAAGTCTCTCTAAATACCTTTTTATAGTTCATGGCAGTTTTAAGTCTTAGAGTGTGAATCGTGCTCATGCTCAGTGGCTAAGTCGTGTCAGATTCTTTGCGACCCCGTGGACTATAGCCCACCAGGCTCCTCTGTCCATGGGATTTTTCCAGACAAGACTACTGGAGTGGGCTCGCATTCCTTCTCCAAGAGATTTTCCCAACCCAGAGACGGAACCCGCATCTCCCGCACTAGCAAGTGGATTCTTAACACTGAGCCACCAGGGAAGCCCTAGAGTGTAAGTAAGAGCCCATCAGTTCAGTTCAGTCGCTCAGTCGTGTCCAACTCTTTGCCACCCCATGAATCACAGCACACCAGGCCTCCCTGTCCATCACCAACTCCTGGAGTTCACTCAAACTCATGTCCATCAAGTTGGTGATGCCATCCAGCCATTTCATCCTCTGTCGTCCCCTTCTCCTCCTGCCCCCAATCCCTCCCAGCATCAGGGTCTTTTCCAATGAGTCAACTCTTCGCACAAGGTGGCCAAAGTATTGGAGTTTCAGCTTCAGCATCAGTCCTTCCAATAAACACCCAGGACTGATCTCCTTTAGGGTGGACTGGTTGGATCTCCTTACAGTCCAAGGGACTCTCAAAAGTCTTCTCCAAGTTCTCCACGTCTTCTCCAAGTTGAACCACAGTTCAAAAACATCAATTCTTCGGCACTCAGCTTTCTACACAGTCCAACTCTCACATCCATACATGATCACTGGAAAAACCATAGCCTTGACTAGACGGACCTTTGTTGGCAAAGTAATGTCTCTGCTTTTTAATATGCTATCTAGGTTGGTCATAACTTTCCTTTCAAGGAGTAAGTGTCTTTTAACTTCATGGCTGCAATCACCATCTGCAGTGATTTTGGAGCCCAGAAAACTAAAGTCTGACACTGTTTCCACTGTTTCCCCATCTATAGTCTTTAAGTATCTCAAAGACTAAATCCCAAAGCAACACCGTAAACATAAGTAAGGGTGGGTCCCAGATACTTTCTTTAAACCAAGTTTCCAACTATTCTAGGTTAAGTGGTGACATTCAGTTTTGAGAGCTAAGAGAGACAGGCACGTTGGAACTCTTCAGAGACATGCATGTAAAAGTGAGTGGAAGGAAGAGGAAAAAATAACAGCAAGGCTTTGAAATGGTCTATAAGTAATTCTTGAGTCTCCCAGGGAATAAGGCAACCAGGTCCAGGGAACTAGCACTTCTCACATTTCTCTGCAGAGAACTTTCTATATGACCCACTTCTAAACCTACAAGGTGCATTAGCTACTTAGCCACAAATAGCCCAAAGCCAGCCCTGACTCAACACAATCTCAGAGAAATAAGTATTATAAATAGAGAGGACAAAGCTGAAAACGATGGCTAATACACAAACAAGAATACTGAGACCAATGTATGTCTTTATAAGCTAAAATGCTGAATAGCTGAAACAGAGGTAGGATAAAATTAAATAGGGAGTAAGTGTAAAGTTATGCATTTCAATTTAAAAATCAGCTCTACAGGTACAAGGACCACACTAACAGAGAGTTCCTGCAGAAATGTAGGGGGCTTTGGCTTACCAAATGCTTAATATAAGAGCAAGATGTGTCTGCTTGGATATTAACACAATTTTGGACAAAAAGGGTATGGTATCCACCTTACAGGAAGTTAACAGTCCCACTATTTGCTGCCTTGATCAGACACCTAAACTAGTGTAGACAGTTATGGAAGCTGAATTTTCAAAATACTGACAATCTATTGCATCCAGAATAAGACAATTGGGTTAGTGAGAGATCTAGATATTGGCATTATTTAACCTGAAGAAGAGATAATAAGACATAATTATCTTTAAATACGTGACAAAACTTTACATAGCAAAGAGGAAATAGTTCTTCTGTGTCTCTCTACAACTAAAACCAACTAGATTTTTTAAAAATACACACAATAGGTAATTTGGATCTGTTGCATAAAAAGGAAGTGAACACCTAGTCACTCTATGTATTCAGGCAAGGGCCTAAAGTCCTTTGGGATAAGAAGTGTTATCAGGGTACCCAAATCAGGTAGAAGAATGGATTAAGGGACTGTTACAGGTTCATCCAATTCTGCAATAACATTCTTTTAAGTGCAGAAGAAAAAGTACAGGCTGAGGCAACAGACTCTTTATTTCCCTAGTAGCAAGTTACGTTAGAGAAAGGAGAGAAGAAATAAGACAGCCAAGTGATTTTAAGGTACATTTTAAAATACATGGTATGTAAGGACCTCAAAGTGAGATGCGGTGGAAAAGAGAACTGTATTTAGGGTTGGAAGACTTTTCCTTTAAAATGGTGAACAGCTGAAACACAGGCGGGATAAAATTTAACAGGAAGCAAGTGTAAAGTCATGCATCTCAATTTAAAATTCAGTTATACAAGTGCAGTGTTTTCATTCAAAAATGCTGAATAGCTGCATCCCAGTTCCAGCCCAGCCTAGCCAGTCAGTGAACCTTTCTGTGGCTTAAGTTTTTCTACCTCTGAACTAAGGATACCACCTCTCCTGCCTCAAGGATCAAAGGACCAAATAAGAGAAGCACTACCTAAATAATTTATACATAACTTATCACTGTTATTGTTCTACATTAGTCTGACTCTTCTAAGCTCTGTTCACCTGACTTTAAAAAGGATATGAAAAACCTATTATCATAAAAATCAACCAAGTTCAGACCTTGTGATTTAAGTAAGACACAGAAAGCATGTTTTGAGTAGAAAACCTCAAGGAAAAGAGAGTCTTATCCAAAGAATAGTAACAAGGTATTTATTATAGAATAAGTTGTGTGTTCTTCTAAAGAATGCTGTTCAGCTGTTTTCTATAGGAAAAGGAAATGAGATTTAGAAGAGGTGGACTTAAATGGTTGCAAGCAAGATTACAGGCAGGTCTAGAGAATAACATTTTACATGCTTTTTTTGAGATCAAATGAAACGAATCCAACATGTCAGGATGATAAGACCCTGGAAGAGGCTATAGAGATTTAGAACTCAAAACCTACTTGTCCTGGATTGGTCAACATTTAATATCCTTAAGGGAGTCAAATCAGATTATTTCCCAAGGTCCTTTCCAGCTCTAGAACTCAGAGTTAGAACCAATAAAAAACTTTACTAGGAAAAGAAATAAAGTTAGCAGTTATACTTGGGAGCATGTTTTATATGAGCTTTCTACTTTCATCAAAGTGCTCTTACTTAAGTGATAAAGCAAATAAGGTAAAATGTTAAAAATAGGTGAATCTGAGTTAACTATACAGGTGGTTCCCTGTACTATTTTTATTTTTGCAACTTTATTCAATTACTATGAAATAGTCA
>NW_011494889.1:1180760-1185069 GCF_000754665.1 Bison bison bison | reverse complement strand
AGTCATTATTTAGGTTTAAAATATTAGGAGTTGACTGATACTGCTTATCTTACTAGTTCTTGTGGGAAAGCCTATAACTTGATTATGTATCACTTCCTAGGGCCTGCCCGCCCTCCTCTGCTGTAATTAACACAAGTTCACTCATAAATAGTGCTTGGTCTTCTGGCATCTACAGTGTTCTCATCAATCCCAATGTTTACTTCCTCTCAATTTTGCAAATAAACTTCAATATTTGTTTTTTATTCACATGTCCTTTTAATTTGTTTTTTAATTAGAGAATAATTGCTTTACAATGTTGTGTTGGTTTATGCCATACAACAATGCAAATCAAAATTGTGTGTGTGTGTGTGTGTGCGCGTGTGCACGCACACGTGTATCTGGAGAACGGAACGGCAACCCACTCCAGTTTTCTAGCCTGGAGAATTCCATGGATGTATTTCTATGTGTGTGTGTGTGTGTGTGTGTGTGTGTGCCTGGAGAACTTCATGGATGTGTGTGTGTGTGTGTGTGTAGAAGGGAACAGCAACCCACTCCAGGATTCTGACCTGGAGAATTCCATGGACTGTATAGTCCATGGGGTCGCAAAGAGTCAGATACTACTGAGTGACATGCACACATATACACACATACATATATATTGTCTCCCTCTTGTCTTGCCTGGAGAACCCCATGGACTAGCGGAGCCTGGTGGGCTACAGTCCATGGGATGGCAAAGAGTTGGACAGGACTAAGCGACTGACACTTCTTGAACCTTCAACCCTTCCCTTAAACCTCTCCAACACTCCTAATTACCATATAAACTTTTACTTCCCAGCCTGTGCCAGGTCATTCTCACAGAGGTGGGAGAGATGGAAGGGATTTTTTTCCCTGCCCACTACAGGCAATGAGGGAGCACACTGTCAGCAGGGTATTTTAAAACAATAATAAAAGCAACTAAAAGTCTTTCTGTTTCTTATCATCACCAGGCACTGGCAATATGAAACAACCTTAATGTTTAGACACTCCTTCCAACCACTGCAGACAGCTTCAAACATTACCCCTTAACATGTCACCAGTAATGGTCAGCCTCTTCAACCTCTGCCCAAATCTTTTATCCAATAGTTTTTCTTTACCTCGGAATCTCAAAATAAAAACAAAAGCTAATAATAAGAACAACAAATATTAAAAGCAATCAGTGTACTTTCTACAATATTTGTAACTGTGAAGCATATCATTATCACTTTAATAGAAAAGCTCATATAAAATCTAATGTGATGCCTCTCTCAAACAGAACGAAGTAGAGTCTCTAGATATCACCTCAATCAATTATGATTTAGCATTAAAACTATTTTTCAAACAACAATAATGTAAACAAGTGGTTCACAGCCATAACCCAATGCCTGGAGACTGGAAAATTTGCCAAGATTTATGGGCTCAGACTCAGCAGAATGAACAAGGCTCTACTAACATAACTGCAGTCCTTTCGGCCTCTGTTCGCCTTGCATCACACGGAGGGCCATGTCATCATAGTCACTATGAAAAAAAAGGTCTAACTCAGAGAAGAAAAAGGACAGAAAGAGCTTTTAAAAGAAGGGGTCGACTATGCCTCCGTTAATCTTGCCGAGGGCCTGCATCAAAGGCAGTACACAGTTGGATGGTAAAATCAGCAGATCAACACTCTGCTTGGTATCCCCCTGTTCAAAGCTGTACTCCTCAGCTGTAACAAATCCTCCTGATTCCATCAAAAGGCAGGGAATGGCTGCCCACTAGGGTATGCGGATAACTGAGAATTGACTACACAATCATAAAATTGATAATCAGAGAGTTGTTATTTAGTCACTAAGTCATGTCCAACTCTTTGCAACCCCATGCTGTAGCCCGCCAGGCTCCTCTGTTGATGGGATTTCCTAGGCAAGAATACTGGAGTAGGTTGCCATTTCCTTCTCCAGGGGATCTTACCCACTCAGGGGTCGAACCCAAATCTTCTGCATTGGCAGATGGGTTCTTTAGCACTGAGCCACCAAGAAAGCCCAATCAGAGTACAGAAGCAAAAACCTCAATGTAACAAGCTACTACTTCACATACTACAAACTGATGATTAAAAAGAAACGTGCCAGCATGTATATATCAAGTCAGTTTTGATTATAGCTGTTTTAACAGTTCTTCCAATGCACAGATACATGTTTCAGTGCAGCAGAAATAAAAAATAGTAAATTTATAAGAATAATGAGTAATCAGCCACACCCTGATTTTTTTTAAAAATGCCACTACTGGTTAAACTGTAAAATACATCTAAATCCTACAAAATAATACTTAGAATTTATCTAGAGAAGGCTAAGAAATTTACTCAGCATTAGAACAAAAGACAAAAATTCCAAAGATAATCCAGAACACAAAGCAATCAAACTTCAAACATACTACTCAGACACATAACTAGAAACTTGCTACAGAAAGCAGGACTCTTATGTTTCAAAAATGAGCACTTCCCCTCCTGTGAACTAATGTCCAAGAACCTACAGGCTTTCTCCTAAAACCCAAAGGAAAAGGGAAAAGAACACATTTTCAAATCAACAATATATGGAAAAATCAGAAAAGGCCTTTTCAGAAAAACAGTACTATCTAAAGAAATAAGATTAAATTAAAACATACAGAAATCTACTTGACATTTAATTCAATAGCTTTAAAGATCAGTGTCATCTTTTCACTTTCTAATTTGAAAAATTATTCAATTCCCTTTCATGTTACAGCATTATTTATGTTTACCTAATGCTTTCCACTTGAAAGTTTCAGGTGTGCCCCTAAACACAGGAAGTTGTAACAATCTTACGCAAGCATACATTTTCAAGGCCATCAAGAGTTTAGCTTAATAATACTATGTTGCATACTTCAAATTTATTAAAAGAGTACATCTTAAGCATTCTCACCACAAACGAAAGAGAGAAATTAGTAACTATGTGAAGTGATGGTTTGTTAATTAGCTTGACTGTGATAATCATTTCACAATATACATACATGTCAAGTTATCACGTTATACACCTCAAGTATACGCAATTTTGATTTGTCAAGTATGCTTCATGAAAGCTGAGGAAAAGAGTTTACAAGCTAGCAAGACACCAAGCCATCAATAAACATAAACTGCTCAGGTTTACTTGAATTAGTGCAAGTCAAATCACTAAATCAGATCTAAAAGATCTACAAACCAATACTATAGTTTCAAAAATAAAAAAATGTTAACCTTTGAAATATAAACTGCTTGAAACAAGCAAAAGACTCAATCATCAGATATCACCCTCCACCAAGGACAACGCTCTCCCTAGGTACCTTGCCCAGTTTGTGACAAAAATACAAAATTTGCCATTACCTAAAGCTAAAACAGTCTTTGTAAGTACATAGAAGTGAGACACTATAATGATGTAGATTAGGAAGTACATATCAATTGTAGTCCATAAAACATAAATAAAATGCAGACAGTAACTAAAATTAATAATAATTACCTCTGGTAATGATAAAACCAAGCCCACACACTACACAATTGCCAATAAGGAAAACTAAATATGCTAATATGTATATAACAACAGATCTTGGGTTATCAATACTTTTAAAAAATCTACCAATGGAAAATACATGTTTTCCTTGTAGCAGAAATAAAAAGTAACAGTAAACCCATGGGAATTGCTACTCAAAAACTAAATACAACCGGATAACTTGTAATAAAAATACATTACAAAGTTATGCAGAAAAACAATGAACAGTAACTGACAACGTGACTGCACTGGCTTTCCATGTAATTATCACTGTAATTCTAAATGCATTTAGAAGCTGATTGCATGACAAAGGAAATAAGACAGTCTAAACTCTGCAAGGTAGCAAAGATTCCAAAAGGGAAACTTCAGCTGGCTTACTAGTATGAGGATAACTTTAAAGTAATATCTATTTGACAAAGAAATGCAACATAAGTTGAACCTGGGTGCGGAAGAGCTCAAGTTTTCCCTGGAAATGTAAATTCTTCCCCGAAATTCACAAGGGTTTAAAAAAAAAAAAAAGCCGCATCAGTAAACCAGGATTAATTGCAAATGAGGCAACAGGAGTTCAGCATCCAATAGGTGGTCTGATCATCTTTCTAATCCGTTAGGTCAAGAGTCCTTCTCACCTACGACCCTCAGAGAAGGGCTGACTCCCTGCTCTCAAACCTCCTCAGCAAGCCAACCTTTGCCAACTCATGCCACCCTCACCGACGATCTCTGCAAAGTCCCGGGACACTCCCCCAAGCGAGACAGCCTTCCTCCGAGAAGCCTCCTGCCCAGGGTCACCCACCACTCCTCCTCCCCTT
>NW_011494889.1:1173084-1180660 GCF_000754665.1 Bison bison bison | reverse complement strand
AGCTCCCCGCCCCCGGTCCCCGACCCCCAATTCTACTCCCCTCCCTCAAACCTGGGGTCACCGTTCTCCCTCTGCCCGCGCGGGGAGTCCCGATTCTCCCGTCCCTACCCGGTCTCCGCGTCCCGCGACGCGGGGCGGCGGCAGGGGCGCCGAGAAGCATCCACTGAGGAGACAAGTGCCTGGGGACTCTCCGGCTCCGATCTGGACCGGAGCCGGGCTTCCGCCTCGCGCCGGAAGGCATTCGCGAGCGGGAGCGGAAGTCCCGCCCGCTCCCCGCCGGCCGGCGGGCAAAGACCGCACCGTGGGGTCTAGCCAGAACGTCAGGAGGATTCGCTGGGGGTTAACAGGGGTCGTGGGCACCCGGCCGAGAGAAAAAAGGCTTACCGTGAAGGGCCAAGGCGCCAAAAGTCTTTCTCCTTGCAGCTTCTCTTTACAGCCGATGAGCCAACGCACCTGCAATCGCTTGACCAAGGGGCTGTTCTTGCTGACGCCCCCAGAGGAACAAGATGACTCAGACCCTGACCCCTGCCCCCACAATCTAGTTGAAAATTGACATAAATATAAACAGAGATGAATAACACCACAAGGCAGCACTGCTTCATTCCTTAATCCAGATGTTTATCACCTGCTATATATCACTTATTGAACGACTAGGCTGTAAACAGATGCAAACCCCTGTCTTATGAAGCGAGGGAGGCACTCAGGGCAATGAACTAGGCAGAGAGTAAATCAAACAGCGACCCGTCCCTCGGGAAACTTAGGGTAGTATAGGGACAGATATATGAACAAATAAGTGCAATGAAACCATCGCGCGTTAGAGGAACTATGGCCGAGCTGAAGGCAGTGGTGGCGGTAGGAAGGTGAGCAGACACAAAACTATAGAAATACTGGCTCCTCAGTGAGTCTGAAATGAACGATGACTAAGAGTTAAAGGTCAAACAAGGTAGAGAAGGGCATGCAGAGGAGAAGGATGCCAGAGAGAGCTTGGTTTAATTAGGGATCTGGAGGAGGGTACACCTAATTTAGCAAGGTCTGCGATCGGAAAAGCGGGAGGAAGCAGTGACAGGAGGCAAGCCCAGATCTGGAAGACTGCTTTGTGTTATACTAAGGAATTTAGACTTTAGACTCCAGGCAACAGGGAATCAGCGCATTATCTGTAGGGGAACAGACAAAACACTGACTCATGGGTTGATTAGGATGATTGGCCTACTCATCAAAGGAAAATAACTTGAAAGATCATGGATAGAACATTGTACCTGTGAGGGTGTTTTCTCAAGCTGTCATCAATTCAGCCACTCAGTCGTGTCCAACTATTTGTGACCCCATGGACTGCAGCAGACCAGGCTTCCCTGTCCATCACCGTCTCCTGGGGTTTACTTAAACTCATGTCTATAGAGTCAGTGATGCCATCCAACTATCTCATTCTTCATCACCATTCTCCTCCTGCCTCAGTCCTTCCCAGCATCAGGTGGTCAGTTTTCTGATGAGTCAGTTCTTCACATCAGGTGGCCAAAGTATTGGAACTTCAGCTTCAGCATCAGTCCTTCCAGTGAATATTCAGGACAGATTTCCTTTAGGGTTGACTGGTTTGATCTCCTTGCAGTCCAAGGGACTCTCAAGAGTCTTCTCCAACACCATAGTACAAAAGCATCAATTTAAACTGTTATACCCAGATGTAAAAACAATGGATGACTATAACAACTCTACACAGGCAAGGCCACCAGAGCTCAGACCCCTGGGGTTGTCTACTGGGCAAATCACCCCAACCAACTGAGTGGCCAGCTGAAGCTGTGGCAACCATGGGATGAAGGGGCTGAGAAGGAAGAAACTTCATTACCAGCTACAGTAATGAGGACTGTTGCCTCTATTCTCTTACTTGCTACTACTACTGTTTAATCAGTACCCTCTTGCACACCAAACCCCATTTTTCCTTTTTAGAAATAAATGGTATAGCAGTTTTTTCCAATTCTTTTCCTTTTGCCAGCAATAAACTATGTTCCAATATATGAAGATAGAACTATGGTAAAATAAAAGGAAGACTGGACATCTTGTAGAACATCTGTACTTAGAGGGCATAGTATCATCTCTGGATGGAGCAGAAAGACACAGATTTAAGCTTAAAACTCAACATTCAGAAAACTAAGATCATGGCATCTGGTCCTATCACTTCATGGCAAATAGATGGGGAAACAATGGAAACAGTGAGAGACTTTATTTTCTTGGGCTCCAAAATCACTGCAGATGGTGACTGCAGCCATGAAATTAAAAGACTCTTTCTTCTTGGAAGAAAAGCTATGACCAACCTACACAGCATATTAAAAAGCAGAGACATTACTTTGCCAACAAAGGTCTGCCTAGTCAAAGCTATGGTCTTTCCAGTAGTCATGAATGTGAGAGTTAGACTATAAAGAAAGCTGAGCATGGAAGAATTGATGCTTTTGAACTGTGGTGTTGGAGAAGACTTTTGAGAGTCTCTTGGACCGCAAGGAGATCCAACCAGTCCATCCTAAAGGAAATCAGTCATAAATATTCACTGGAAGGACTGATGTTGAAGCTGAAACTCCAATATTTTGGCCACCTGATGTGAAGAGCTGACTCAATGGAAAAAACCTGGATGCTGGGAAAGATTGAAAGTGGGAGGAGAAGGGGATGACAGAGGATGAGATGGTTGGATGGCATCACCAACTCAATGGACATGAGTTTGAGTAAGCTCCAGTAGCTGGTGATGGACAGGGAAACCTGGTGTGCTGTGGTCTATGGGGTTGCAAAGAGTCAGACAGGACTGACCAACTGAACTGAACTGAACTGAAGGAACACAGAGAGAAAGTGGCCATTAAAGCTGAGTCACGTGGCAGTGCCCTACAGAAAAGATCTATTAACACCCCTTACCAAGGACCCAGGACCTGACCTGTTTTCTTTGATTACAGGAAATATTCCTGTGTACTTCTGAAATATTTTTTTGTTTTGCTTAACTAGGCAAGAAAGATTTCTGCTATTTGCAACCAAAGTAATTTTGCTTAAGACAATCTACTCCCAGAGTTCCTGTTGAATAGGCACTGAGTCAAATGATCCACATTCATTGCCACAGCAAACTGAAATGGATATAGCATGCATTCAGTCATGCCCAACTTTTTGTGACCCTATAGACTGTAACCCGCCAGGCTCATCTGTCCATAGGATTTTCCAAGCAAGAATACTGGAATGAATTGCCATTTCCTCCTTCAGGGGATCTTTCTGACCCAGGGATCAAACTTGGTTCTCTTGTGTCTCCTGCATGGCAGGCAGATTCTTTACCACTGAGCTACCTGGGAAGCTGAGGTGGATGTAGACACAACCCAAATAGGCTAAGAGGGTCTCTCATGCATGGATTTAAGCACTGACATATAGCCCTCCACTTGGTCTCCCTTTCATGTTGAAATAGAAATGTGACGTAAACCCAGGATTGGGTTAGGCATGAGCAAGGTGTCCCACGCTGGTAGGAAAAAAATGGGTAGGGGAACCAGAGGGAAGAGGAGAGAGAAGCGATATGGAAGAGAGAAAGAAGGGGAAAGAGAAGACATAATTATCTGAAAAATAATTAGGTCATCTTAGTTTCTATCTTTTCAGTTTTTTAATCCAAACCCTTATGGGGTCCAGCTAAACTTTCTGTCCTTAAATTCTATGGAAATTCTGTGTCCTTCCAGTAAATTTCCCATTTGACTTGGCTTAGTGTTAGTAGCTTTTTATTCCTAGAAATGAAATTCCAAGACATCAGTCCACAAGACACAAGGTTGCCTGTTCACTCTCTTTTCTGCATCACTCTCTTCTCCCCAGAACTTTGGAGTCAGCTTCTCACCCCAGGCTCAACTGCTGCTGCTGCTAAGTCACTTCAGTTGTGTCCAACTCTGTGCAACCCCATAGACAGCAGCCCACCAGGCTCCCCCGTCCCTGGGATTCTCCAGGCAAGAACACTGGAGTGGGTTGCCATTTCCTTCTTCAACGCATGAAAGTGAAAAGTGAAAGGGAAGTCGCTCAGTCGTGTCCAACTCTTTGTGACCTTATGGACTGCAGCCTTCCAGGCTCCTCCGTCCACGGGATTTTCTAGGCAAGAGCACTGGAGTGGGTGCCATTAACAGCAGGAGCAAGATTTTCACACCCCCACTGCTGCCTACAGGAAACCGTCAGAGTTACCACGGCGTTAATGGAGCAAATCATACCACCATCAGTATGTAAATATGGAGGAAGATTTTGGAAACCCACACTTCTTTTCGTGAACTTTTTATTTTGTATTGGAGTATAGCCAGTTAACAATGCTGTGATAGTGTCAGGTGAGCAGCGAAGGGACTCAGCCATACATATACATGTATCCATTCTCCCCCAAACTCCCCTCCCATCCAGGCTGCCACAAGGTATTAAGCAGAGTTCCATGTGCTATATAGGTTCTTGTTGGTATTTTAAATATAGCAGTGAGTGCATGACCATCCCAAACCCCCTAACTGTCCCCTCCTCCCAGCAACCGTAAGTTCGTTTTCTAAGTCTATGAGTCTTTCTATAGAAACCAGTATTTCAAATTCTTCATTATACAGAGGCGGGAGCTAAAGTCCAGCTAAACATAGCAATTTCTCTAAGGTTGAATAATTCAATAGTCCCAGAGATAGGACTAGTTCAAAAATCTCTCTCCCAGTCCACTTACCTGATTATTTGGTGTAAAAGACTCTAATACTCTCAAAAGGCTATCGTGAAAACCTTAAAAGTGTACTATAGGGATTTCTCTGGTGGTCCAATGGCTAAGACTCTGCACTTCCAATTCAGGGGGTCCAGGTTGGATCCCTGGTAAGAGAACTAGATCTCTCCTGCCACAACTAAGACCTGGTGCAGCCAAAATAATTAAATATATTTTTTAAAAAGTACACTACTATCCAGCCTGCTCTCTCCTGGATTCTGGAGTTCACTCATGTCTATATAATGGCATCAGTCTGACTGCAGAACCATGACAACTGTTTAGAAGACACTTGTGAGTGTCACTGGTAATAGATAGTTCCTCTGAACCAGGAAAGAACATCCTAAGGAATGTTTTCCTAGTTTTTTTTTTTTTTTTTTCAGTACTCTCTGACTGGCTCAGACAGATAGAAGGGTTAATTAACAGAGCTAATAAGGTTAGATGTTTAAGAAGTTTACTCACAGATTCTCTATTCTCTTTAGTTCATACCTGATCGTCTTTCTTATCTTTGTTTGTTTCACCACCAGTGTAAACAACAATGTCATTAAGAGTCACATCCAAAACCACATCCTCTTCCCCTTGCACCTGCAATAGTTTAGTAATTTGTAGCAAAATAAACTAGTCTACCTGCGTGTGTGCTAAGTCGCTTCAGTCGTGTCTGACTCTTTGAAACCCTGTAGACTGTAGCCTGCCAGGCTCCTCTGTCCATGGGATTCTCCAGGCAAGAATACTGGAGTGGGTTGCCATGCCCCTCACCAGGGGATCTTCCTGATCCAGCGATGGAACCCAGGTCTCTTGCATTGCCAGCACATTCTTTACCACCTGAACCACGAGGGAAGCCCAAACTAGTCTATGCTGCTGCTGCTGCTAAGTCACTTTAGTCGTGTACAACTCTGTGCAACCCCATAGACAGCAGCCCACCAGGCTCCCCCGTCCCTGGGATTCTCCAGGCAAAACTAGCCTATAGTTGGGAGCAATCACAATAGCATGTTCTCTGAGGTATAAATAAAATTATATTAGCAAAAGATTATGAATTGAATGACAATTAAGGTCATCCAATGCTCTCCAGTTAGTAATTCCCAGCTCTACTGCAAGGTACCAAATAAAGGTGTTTTCTGTGAAGATTTCAGTCTTCTGTGCTCAAATAATATCACTTAAAGTGAAAGATGAGTCTTACTACATTGAGGGTGGTGTTTTCTTCCTAAAGGGGGAGCTGCCCCAGAAATGCTTCAATTTAATTGAAATATTTTTGAAAACATGATCTTTTATATTTTGGTCTAAATTTTTTGTGGTAAAATATACAAAACATAAAATTGCTCATTTGAGCCATGTTCAGTTACGCATTTCTGTGGTATTAAGTGCATTCACAGTGTTGAATAACCATCACTCCCATCCATCTCCAGAACTTTTGCATCTTCCAAAACTGAAATTCTATACCTATTAAACAATGATTCCCCATTCTCCCCTCCCCTAAATCTAATTTTAGTCGAATTTTATAGGTTTGTATATTTCATTAAAATATTTTCAACACTAATTCATACTCTCTTGAAGTAAACATATTTATAAACCAGAAATAAAATAATGCCTTTTTCACCTCTTTTCCCCTGTGGAATTCAAATGTAACATATCATTTCCATGGGGACACATTGTACAATAATCAGATATTTCTACTTCTTTAAAACCCACACCAATGGGGATTCCACATGTAAAGGAAAAACACACCAGAGACACTTGACATGATACTCATGAACTGAAAGTTTGGGTGGGTATGTTTGGAAGGACTTTTATACATGTTAATGATTTTAAACTGTAAGCCTTGTTTTCCTTTCTGCAAAAGCCGTGGACATTCCACACATCTGACTGGGGCACAAGCCTCACTTTGTTTTCTTTCCAACAAAATCAAAACTAAACAGGAATGCTCCTGCCAGAAAAAGCTTCACCTGCTAAATTCCAACAGGTCTAGGAAAATAAGCCTTTCCTCTTCAATAAAGATTTCTCTCCCTGGCCTGGTAACTGAAACAGACACACAGTTCTACTTCTAACTTAAAAATCTTACATTAGGTAGAGTAATAGACTGAATGTTTAGCCCTGAATCTCAATTCCGTTGTTTAGTCGCTAAGCTGTGTGCAACTCTTTGCAACCTGTAGTCCTCCAGGCTCCTCTGCCCATGGGATTTCACAGGCAAGAATACTGGAGTTGGTCACCATTTTCTACTTCAGGGTCTCAATTATACAAACTTATTTCCCAAGAAGAAATAAACTACAGTCTAAGAAGATTGAGATAAAACTTTCCTTGTGAAAACAATAGGAGTATGTCTTAAAGAGGAATATGCCCTTTCTACAAAAGTATCACGATGAATTGGTAAGAAGTCACTTCCTTTTTTTTTTTTTTGGCTGTACTGGGTCTTTGTTGCCATGTGCAAGGTTTCTCTAGTTGCCATGCAAGGAGGCTTCTCTAGTTGTGGCAGACAGGTTCTCTAGTTATGGGGCTCGGGCTTAGTTGCCCTGCAGCAAGTGGGATCTTAGTTCCTCCACCAGGAATCAAAACTGAGTCCCCTGCATTGGAAGGATTTTTAACTGAACCACCAGGGAAGACTGCACCTCCTTTATTTTTCAGTTCAGTTCAGTTCAGTCAGTCAGTCGTGTGCGACTTTTTTCAACCCCATGAACTGCAGCACGCCAGGCCTCCCTGTCCATCACCAATTCCCAGAGTTCACTCAAACTTACATCCATCAAGTCGGTGATGCCATCCAACCATCTCATCCTCTGTCATCCCCTTCTCCTCCTGCTCTCAATCTTTCCCAGCAGCAGGGTCTTTTCCAATGAGTCACCTCTTCACATCAGGTGGCCAAAGTATTGGAATTTCAGCTTCAACATC
>NW_011494889.1:1172351-1172984 GCF_000754665.1 Bison bison bison | reverse complement strand
AATACTTTTTAAATTCTTCTAATGAGACTCTTTATCAAGGTTATAATCGACAATGAAATCATCCTAGAGAACTCAGAGTGCTTTGAATCCCATAACTAGCATGTGAGAGATAGAATTTTGGCACAGAATCCTTTTGATGTACTTTTCCATCTCAACCGCTGTCTCAGTATAAACTCCATTTTTTGCAGTTTATAACAGCCTGCAGACTGGACTTCTCACCACTAACTCTGGATCACAGTCCACATTGCTCTCAGTTCCAAAACTCCTTCACTTAGTTTGAATTTCAGCTTTGTCATATATTGGCTGCGTGGCTTTAAGTATTTGATTAACCTCTCTGTTCTTGGCTTCTTCATCTTAAAATGGGGATGATAACAGTACTTGCCTCATAGGATTGGTATAAAAGTTAAATAAGTTAATAGATCTAAAAGACAATGCCTAGCATATTGAAACTGCAACATAGGTGACAGCAATTATTCAGTTCAGTTCAGTTCAGTTGAGTCGCTCAGTCCTGTCCGACTCTTTGCAACCCCATAAACTGCAGCACGCCAGGCCTCCCTGTCCATCACCAATTCCCAGAGTTCACTCAAACTTACATCCATCAAGTCGGTGATGCCATCCAACCATCTCATCCTC
>NW_011494889.1:1168433-1172251 GCF_000754665.1 Bison bison bison | reverse complement strand
AATAAGCAGGGTGACAATATACAGCCTTGACGTACTCCTTTTCCTGTTTGGAACCAGTCTGTTGTTCTATGTCCAGTTCTAACTGTTGCTTCCTGAACATTACAAATCAAACAATACTGTACATGTTGAATGTTTCTGCCTTGAGTAGCCATGACAGAATCATAGAGGGTTTTATTTTCTTAGTCCTCTTTTTTTTCATCCTGAAGTAGACTTTCTCCATGGCAAATACTCACTGCCCAGGAAAGTACCCTGAGCACAGTGTCATCAGATAAAATATGGGACACCCACTTAAATTTGAGTTTCAGATTATTTTTTCATGTATTAATATGTTCCCAAATATCGCATGGACATACTTCTAGCAAGAAATTATTATTGCTTATCTGAAATTCAAATTTAACTGAGAATCCTGTATTTTTGCTTGCTAAATCTAGTACCCCTTTTGCACACAAGAAAATTTGTTAAACATTACTAAAGGAAAGATTTCTTAAATACATCAAGGCCACTTTTCTCCCACAAAACTATGAACAGACTATTGGACTGTTAACACACTATATGGCAACTGCCCACTTTTGTATCCATCTTAACATTTTACAATTAAAAAAGAAGAGAAGCAAGATCAAAGATCTGTGGTAAATATTGTTAAGGATTAAATGGAAATTATATAAGACTGAATTAGAGAAACCGATCTGATTTTCATGTAGCTAAAAGGTAATAACTTACGGATTGGGTGTTCTTTAGTATGTGAGTCTAGTTTTTACCTAAGCACAGAGTGGACAAGTACTACTGAACCAGGTTAGTCTTTTCACTGTAGTTACTTTTAAAGTATTTTTCTGTAGGGTGGATTTGGTTGGTTTTGTTTTGTTTTTAATTATGTTCTGTATTTTTTGTTCTTTTTTTTTCTTTTGGCAATCAAGTAGAAATTTGGTATCAGAGGACTATAGCCCGAAGAATGTTGGAGAAATTTATACGGCATTTTTGGAAAATGGAGAAGTGAGATTACATTAACAAATAGACATATACCTATGATTGATTCATGTTGATATATGGCAGAAAACAACATAATATTGTAGAGCAGTTATCCTCCACTTAAAAATAAAAATAAAAATAAATAAATTTTGGGAAATGAAATTTTAAAAAGCATTAACAAGTAGATATGATCTTTGCTGACCTATGTGCCTCCACACTCAGTTTAGTATTCACCCCAAAGAGAGATAAACTATATATAAAATAATTTCTGAGACATTGCTGCTACCCTGGGCCAAGGAACCTGTCTACATCTGTCGTCTAAGATGCCAGGCCTTGAGGCGCCACTGTGGAGGTCCTTGCCAATGTCCTCTGCCCACTCAGGTTTCACTCTATCCCCTAAACACAAGGGAGCACGGCTGAAACCCATCTTAGCAAATATAGTTTGTCAAACGCTGCCTTCATTTCCTTCTTGCAACTTCTCTCTCTCCATAGAACAGAAATCAATATATCGAAGACAGCATACTGTCCTTGTTAGTCTTTTTAAATCGGTCTTTTTTTTTTTTTCAGTGGCCCCGCAGCATGCAGATTCTTGGTTCCCAGACCAGTGATCAAATGCACACCCTCTGCAGTGGAATCACGGGACCCTAATCACTAGACCACCAGGGAAGTACTCTTAAATCAGTCTTATTAGTCTTTTGCCCCATACAACATTTTTATTCCTCCTCAACCAAGCATGCATTGATTCATTTGTTCATTCAACAGATATCCAGAGAGCACACAGTTCTAGATCCATCGTTAAACAAGAGGCAAAAGCTCCTTGTGGAATTTGCATTCTAATAGGAAGGGCAGGGGATGAGAGGAGAAGGAAATAAACAATAAAGGAATAAATAAATATGTTGCATTTGTTACAATTTAATATATTAATTTATTTAACATGATGATAAATGTTTATTATAATTTAATGTTTATTTCCCTGATGGTTCAGTGGTAAAGAATCTGCCTGCCAAGCAGGAGATGTGGGTTCCATCCCTGGGTCAGGAAGATCCCCTGGAGAAGGAAATGGCAACCCACTGCAGTATTCTTGCCTGGAGAATTCCATAGACAGAGGAGCCTGGTGGGCTACAGTCTACGGAGTCACAAAAGAGTTGGACATGAGTTAGCAACTAAACACAACATTAATGTAACATGGTGATAAACAACTTAGGGAAAAATAGGGCACAACAAAAGAGTAGAAGGTTGCAATTACAGCCATCAAGACGTGACACTGGGGCAGAGGGTTGAAAAGTGAAAAAAAGGCATGTCTGGGAAAAAGCTTGCCATGACAGAAAGAACAGACAGGGCAAAGGCTCTGACACAGGAGCATACAAATCAAATTCTGGAAATCCAACTTGCAACATGCTCCAAGATGTCTCAGTTCCAGCTTAGGCTCACCCTGGACTCCCTCCTAGAAGGACTGATTTGTTTGCATTTCTGTCTCCACTGTCAGCCCTGGCCGACATTTCTCCTTTGGCAGTTGCTTTCTGTTAGGTTTTGCCAGTAGGGGACATTAGAAAGAGACAAGGAAGGGACTTGTTCCTTCCTGTCTACTTCCTATTTCCTGTCAGCATCATTTATGGTGGCCCTTCCCTTTGGAATGGCTGTTGCAATGAGTTACCACCTTTCACCCAACTCCCAGAGCCAGCCTCATCAGGCCCCTCAGAGTATCCCCTACAGAAATGCCGCCTCACTTCCAAGTCCCAGACCCTCGTTCCACAGACTCTGCTCCTCCCTTTGTTTCCAGAGCCCTAAAGTCTTGAGCTGCTTCCTGCATCCACTATCTCTCTGTCATTTCAAGGCTCCCTTTTCTGTTTGCAGTGGTCTATCACCCATTTAACAGATTTCCAATACTAAATTCTTTCTGTTGAGATAACTAGTGTGGTTCCTTTCTCTTGACTGGAACTTGGCTGATAAGGAAGCTAGAATGTAACTTACCTAAAGTCACTAACCATGTTTTATTCATCTCTGACTCAAAGCACTGAGCAGAAAACCTAGCGTTTAATAGTGCTCAATCAACATTTGTTGAAAGGATCTCAAACAAATATCATATCTGCTCACAGGCAAAATAAATTGAGCCAATGCCTAGACAGTGACAGCCAACCTATCTCCTTAAAGAAAAGTCAGACAATCGCCTTGGTTTGCCTCCTCAGAGTAGACCAACTGGAGGATCCTAATGTGATCAGCAACACTTAACCTCCTCCCATTCCCATTCCCTACACAGAGGGATTTTGTGCAGAATGAAGAGGGCACGGGCAGAGAATGAAGTCAGGAACAATCAGTCCTTAGGCAGGCTACCACTAGCCCAGGGAAAGTTTGAAACAAGAAGAGAGTGTTTGGGCTAAAATTACTTACTAAAAGCATTAGTGTTTGGTCCACCGTCTACCAAAACCCTGCCAAAACCCTAGCCTCTTACTGACAGGGATTCATAGCAAGACACTGAGCAGCTTATTTTAGTTTGGTCAGAAAGTATAAAAGAACATCTCTCTGGGAATACTTGTGCACTGAGAAAATACAGAGCCACAGTTTAAATCTAAACTATATTCCTGCAAGGAAAATCGGTTGTAATAAAAATGAAGCGAATGATACCTGAAAGTAAAGCAAAGTTGCCCAGAGCCTTGCATGCAGCAAGCATGTAATGAATACTTTTTAAATTCTTCTAATGAGACTCTTTATCAAGGTTATAATCGACGATGAAATCATCCTAGAGAACTCAGAGTGCTTTGAATCCCATAACTAGCATGTGAGAGATAGAATTTTGGCACAGAATCCTTTTGATGTACTTTTCCATCTCAACCGCTGTCTCAGTATAAACTCCA
>NW_011494889.1:1167847-1168333 GCF_000754665.1 Bison bison bison | reverse complement strand
CTGGGAGATCTGAAAAATGCAAATTTAATCTCTTCCTATTACTAAAGAAAGTCAAATATATAGACAGAAGAATGATAAAATGGTAAGTGAAGAAAGGTAGGTGCTACAAGGAGAGAGTTAAGGAGTGGCCAGTGGGACTAGAAGAAAAAATAGACACTCAACAGTGAGGTGAGTAACTCTAGATGATTCAGAAAAGCTAGCTGTACAGTATACTAACGCATATATATGGAATTTAGAAAGATGGTAACGATAATCCTGTATACAAGACAGCAAAAGAGACACTGATGTATAGAACAGGCTTATGGACTCTGTGGGAGAGGGAGAGGGTGGGAAGATTTAGGAGAATGGCATTGAAACATGTGAAATGTCATGTATGAAATGAGATGCCAGTCCAGGTTCAATGCACGATGCTGGATGCTTGGGGCTGGTGCACTGGGAAATCCAGAGGGATGGTATGGGGAGGGAGGAGGGAGGAGGGTTCAGGAT
>NW_011494889.1:1156052-1167747 GCF_000754665.1 Bison bison bison | reverse complement strand
CTTTAAGTATTTGATTAACCTCTCTGTTCTTGGCTTCTTCATCTTAAAATGGGGATGATAACAGTACTTGCCTCATAGGATTGGTATAAAAGTTAAATAAGTTAATAGATCTAAAAGACAATGCCTAGCATATTGAAACTGCAACATAGGTGACAGCAATTATTCAGTTCAGTTCAGTTGAGTCGCTCAGTCGTGTCCGACTCTTTGCAACCCCATAAACTGCAGCACGCCAGGCCTCCCTGTCCATCACCAACTCCCGGAGTTCACCCAAGCTCATGTCCATGGAGTCGGTGATGCCATCCAGCCATCTCATCCTCTGTCGTCCCCTTCTCCTCCTGCCCCCAATCCCTCCCAGCATCAGAGTCTTTTCCAATGAGTCAACTCTTCGCATGAGGTGGCCAAAGTATTGGAGTTTCAGCTTTAGCATCAGTCCTTCCAAAGAACACCCAGGACTGATCTCCTTTAGAACGGACTGGTTGGATCTCCTTGCAGTCCAAGGGGCACTACACTTGAAAACACTCGTCAACTTCATGTAGCTTATGGGGTAAAATTTAATTCCTTAGCAGGTATGGGTTTCTTTCCAAATTCTAACTTTCTTTCCAGATTTATCCTCCACTTTTCTCCTCTCTACGTTTCCCCATACTTTTCTGTCTCTTCATTCCCTCTGACAAAACCTACTTCCCTGCTAAAAGCTCCCATGAAATGAACCTCTAACCACCATTATTACCACTACCAATGTCTTCCGAGTCTTTCCTTTTGAATGTCTGCCCATGTGTTTTCCTCTGTGCCTGGAATGTCCTCCTTCTGCCCCTTCTTCAGCTCACACGTGCCCACTCAACCTTCAAGACCATCCCAGATATGACTCTGAAGCCTCCCAGTGCCCTCCCAGAACAAGTAACGACTCTTGTCACTAAAGGACTTCATATCTTGAAGACTTTAAGGACCACACTATTTGTCTCTCCTCATAGGAATTGGAGAAGGAAATGGCAACCCACGCCAGTGTTCTTTCCTGAAGAATCTCAGGGACGGGGGAACCTGGTGGGCTGCCGTCTATGTGGTCGCACAGAGTCGGACACAACTGAAGCGACTTAGCAGCAGCAGCATAGGAATTCAGACTTCCAGGGAGACAAGAAATATACCAAAAAAGATGACAATCTTTTTCACAGCACTGCCTTAATGCAGTGATCGACATAGTGTGTGTTCAATAAATGATGAATACATGAACAAATAAGTAAATCAATGAAATAAAAGCAACTCAAAACAGGCAGAAGGAGTGGCCAATTACTTGAAGCCTTCAAGCAGAAGCTGAGTGACCATCTGCCGCCATTACTTTAATGAGAAATGAGTGAGAGTTTCAACCAGATAACCTAGTTCCTGCGGAGAAGGCAATGGCACCCCCTCCAGTACTCTTGCCTGGAAAATCCCATGGATGGAGGAGCCTGGTGGGCTGCAGTCCATGGGGTCGCTAAGAGTCAGACACGACTGAGCGACTTCACTTTCACTTTTCACTTTCATGCGTTGGAGAAGGAAATGGCAACCCACTCCAGTGTTCTTGCCTGGAGAATCCCAGGGATGGGGGAGCCTGGCGGGCTGCTGTCTCTGAGGTCGCACAGAGGTGGACACAACTGAAGCAACTTAGCAGCAGCAGCAGCAGCAACCTAGTATGAGCCTAACTGTCCAAGAGAAATCTAGGGAAAAGCCTGTGTGTGTGTAAATGTATTTTGCTTGATGTAAATGAACTCAAAGTAGACTCCGATATTATCATTTCATCAATTATTTTTTCTGGCCACAGTGCCCTGCAAGCAGGATCTCAGTTTCCCAACCAGGGATCAAATCTGCGCCCCCTGCATTGGGATCATGGAGTCTTAACCACTGGACCATCGGGGAAGTCTCACTTCATCAATTTTTAAACTAAGAAGAAACGTGTATATACATACCATATACCAAACATTGGTTTTCTTTTTGTTCTTATCTTTTGGCTGCACTCCACTGTGTGTGGGATCCTAGTTCCCCAACCAGGGATCAAACCCACACCCCTGGCAGTGAAAGCACAGAGTCCCAACCACTGGACTGCCAGGGAATTCCCATGATTTCCAAGCTAATGAATTTTGCAAAAGTTCATAGAAGGAAGAGCTCAATTTCACTTGTATTGCGCACAAGGGGTCATTCTTCCAACTGGGAGATCTGAAAAATGCAAATTTAATCTCTTCCTATTACTAAAGAAAGTCAAATATATAGACAGAAGAATGATAAAATGGTAAGTGAAGAAAGGTAGGTGTTACAAGGAGAGAGTTAAGGAGTGGCCAGTGGGACTAGAAGAAAAAATAGACACTCAACAGTGAGGTGAGTAACTCTAGATGATTCAGAAAAGCTAGCTGTCAAACAGTTCCAAATCTAAAATTAATACGTTTAGTTAAATAATTCATAAAATGAACAAAGTCAGCAGTAAAAACACTAACACTTTTACCTTGATACACAGCATTCATAGCTTGAAAAATACTTCTTTTCATTTAAGAAGCTATTTCCTTTTTCAGACCTGAGTACTTTACATAAAAGGGTGACACGAATCGTTTTGTAAAAAGCAGATGTAGAAGAATAAGACTGAAAATAAAATCACTCATAGTGACTTTAACAAAACAAATGGATGTTTAAAATATTGAAATCATTCAGTCATGATGTGAAATGTAGTTGTTTTTTTTTTTTAATTAACAAAAATAATAAACTGTTTTGGCCAAATCAGCTTGAAACACTTAAAATATTAGGTTACTCGGCTAACTCAGTTTTCACCTTTCTCTTCCTGTTTATTCACAGACTAAAGAGAAAGATAAACTTTTCCTGCTTTTTTTCAAGATCCCAAAGGGATCTCAATTTACAGAGGTAGATAACATTCTTTCCAAACCTAAAAATCATCAGTTTCTCTGAAAACTGGACTCACTTCAGGACTCTCCCAGTACTCCAGGCCTACACATGTCCTTCAAAATGTCAAGAACAATCCACTGTGCCTTCTTCAAGTTCATCATTAGTGAGTCAAATGAATTTATTACAGCCAATCTAACTTTTTCTTGAACTGCTGCAGCTGCTGCTGCTAAGTCGCTTCAGTCGTGTCCACCTCTGTGCAACCCCAGAGATGGCAGCCCACCAGGCTCCCCCATCCCTGGGATTCTCCAGGCAAGAACACTGGAGTGGGTTGCCATTTCCTCCTCCAATGCATGAAAGTGAAAAGTGAAAGTGAAGTCGCTCAGTCGTGTCCGACTCTTAGCGACCCTATGGACTGTAGCCTACCAGGCTCCTCCGTTCATGGGATTTTCCAGGCAAGAGTACTGGAGTGGGGTGCCATTGCCTTCTCCGTTTCTTGAACTACACCAGAGTAATTGAATTTTTGAAATACAGGAAAATAAAGTAAAATTTAATAAGATGAAACTCTTTCAATAAAAGTGCCCAAATAAAAAGTATAATATTTTGAAGCAGTAATTTTCCTACAATTTTCAAGGCAAGGAAAAATTCCTGTCTTACAGTTCACATGGCCTCCAGCCAGTAGATCTAATTGTAGGCTGGGAAGGGTGTAACCCTACAAACTAAAAAGGAGTCGGCCACCTTCGGCTAAAGTTCACTCTAATCTCAAACATCTTATCCCATTATCCATGTAAGTACACTTGGACTTGTCAGATCACTTGAGGAAATTTTTATTTCAAATATATGACCACTGAACCTTTGACATGTGGGCCACTAATAACTTTTGATATTGCTGGAACAGAATTCTCAAAGAGGTAAATTCCTAAGGCTCAATTATGAAACATATTTATCAACCCACCCATTTTTCCTCCCTGTTTCCAACACTTGTCATGGTTTTGACTCATAATTGAGGTGTTAGCTAAAGAAGTCTTAAACATTGATCCTCCCAGGGATATTTTTATTTCCCTGAAAAATGTTTCTTTTTCTTTAAAAAAAAAAAAAATCCTTCAAGAAATAACTAAAAGGAGCAGTAATAGTGGTCTTCTATAGAAGATCGAGTTTGCCAGGCCAGCATGATAGCTCCAGACCTTTCCATCCTTCCGATAGGAGGTGTGAAGCTTGGTGCAAGTCCCGTACAATAAGTCCCCCACATATGAGCGAGTTCCCATCCAAGAGCATGTTCGTAAGTCCAATTTGTTTGTAAGTTCACCAAAGTTAGCATAGGTGCCCAACTAATACTATACTGTACTGTAACACAAACAATACTTTTCACACAAACAATATATAAAAAACAAACAAGCACAAAAAATGAAACATTTTTAATCTTACAGTACAGTACCTTGAAAGTCCAGTAGTACAGTACAACAGCTGGCATCCAGGAGCTGGCGTCCAGTGAACAGGATGGAAGAGTTACTGACTGGAGGAGGGAGACGAGGTGGAGATGGTAGAGTTAAAGGATCGTCAGCAATAGGAGGTGGACGGCAAGCCACAGTTTCACTCACGCCTGACGTTGATGGAATGCACATTCGCACCTTTGAAAGTTCACAACTTGAAGGTTCGTATGTAGGGGACTTACTGCATTGCAGTAACCCTCTGCCAACCTCCCCCATCCCTCTGTCCCCTTTTTCCTCCCCCTCCTCCAAGTTCCTGCAGCTGTTTCAGTGTCATCATGTGTCTTGAGTTCCCACCTGAGACTGAATACATGAAAGATGTGCTCCTTTGAAGAACAATGGCCTCTGTCCACATCATAACCCAAAGACCTGAAATATCAGTCTAAGTGACCAGTCCCTCATTCCGTCCTTGGTTAAGGTCTCATGAATTCTGCCAGGCCACTTCCCTTCATTCACTCTCTGAGTGTCTGTGGAAGTGTCTACCTGCCCACAGTTCACAGCAGGCATCTTCCCTTTCTCCAAAGGGCTTGGGTGGATGATTTGTGTGAGCCTGACCTCCTACCCCCACTCCCATCGGCCCCCCGCCAAGAATGACTCTGGCAAATTGCGCTCAGAGTATTTAAAATGTATAAATCCTGTCTTTGGGGGACCAACAGCTCTGCTTCTGGATACTGCAGTACCAGTTGCTCTGCAGCTGCCTCCCCCCACTCCTTCGGTGTCTTGGTAGCAGCATCCTTTATTCTTGGGCTGCTAGTTTTTATTTTCTAAACCTCACCCAGAGGTCAGTGATTCTCAACCTCATTTCAGTCATGGCCCCTTCCAAGAACATGAGGAAAAATGTATACCTTTTCCCCTAAGACACAGCACTCACGCGGGCATGCACATGCACGCACACACACACACACACACACACACAATTTCACATATAATTTCTGTGTGCTCATGGATAGTTTGGTGATTTGGGTCTTATCTTCAGAAACTTTATGTAGACAAAGTTGCCACAATATATTAGAGATGAAGAATATGCTGCCTTTGTGAAAACTTTATGCTGCATGCTGCAAAGAATATGCTGCATGGCTCAACCCATCTCAGTTCACTTCATTAGGGGACAGTTCAGAAACCCCCTCTATCCGAGCCAGCCCAAGATGTTTGCTTCTCTTCAAGGTTTACAGAGTGAAAAATTCAGGTCTCGCTTATTTTAGCTTCAGGAATGCCAACCGGTCTACAGATTTTTGCCTAAGGCTCCATTTCTATTGCCAAAACAAAATTGGAATTAGTTCTTTCTTTTGAAATATTTCCAGAATAGTTTACTCTTCCTTGCCCAAGCCCATACTCTCACCCTGAATCATACTTTTTTTAGAGAGGAGGAAGAAGGAAATATGATCAGGATAAGAAAATCAAATAGAGTTTGTTAAATATCTATGGTGTCACCAGTCATGAGTTTCAGAGTGCGATTATGTAATAACCCAGGTTGTTGAAGGATAGTCAAGTTACAATCTTTCTCATGTAGAACAAATCTTGAGACATGACGAGCTTAATGGTGCCATTGTAATTACTGAGAATTATAATTACTTTTGGATTATGATTGTCCATTAAGTTGACAGTGACATTTTAAGTACAGTTTGGCACTGTATGGAGACATATTTACATTTATATATTGAAATATAAGTATAAGGAATATAGTACTTTAAAAAGCACTTTTAAAGTCTTCTTGATAACATCTATTATAAACCCCCAAACCACTATTTTAGCTTCTTTGAACCTGAAAATTCCTGACTAAAAGGAGAGTAGGTAGAAAAGGAGAACAGTAAGTAAGAAGAAATGTTCCAACTTTTAAAAAAAGTGGTATTTTTGTTGTTCAACATTTCTGAGCATGCATACAATCTTCCTAAAGAACATGAAAAGAGACCCAAGCTTGAGCAACATTTTCGTGGGCTCGGTATGTAGCCAGCCTGAGTACAATGGATCATACAGCTGTGGGACATACCTCTGGAACCAGATGAAGGGCTGCAGGCCTATCCAGCCCATCAGCCTCATCAGAGCGTTCCTGAAGGCCTGATGAGCGAGTGGGCTGATGCCTCAGGGAATGAGGGATCAAGGACCCAGGGGCTGCTATAGGTTCCGTTTAAAGAAAGGAGGCTCTGGCAGTGATCTGGTTAGATGAGGGCTAAGGGACTTTCCCTGAAGCTGCTTCCAAAGCAAGCCTGTGTGTGTATGTGTGTGTGTGTGTGTTTGTGTGTGTGTGTGTAGGGGGGTGTCTTATACTATAAAAGTGCAGGGCCTGGACTGTGCTTATTTGGAGCAGCTTGGGGGAGGCTGATGGTGCTATGGCGCCAGGGTCTTTGAAATCCCTCTCTGGAGCTTCTCCTGCATGTGCCTTCCTGCTTCTCCTATCCTCCCCACTCTTCTCTCAGAATAAATTACTGGACACCCTCCATCCCACCTCTTGCCTGAGCCAGGCAAAGGTTTCCATTGAATATTCCCAAGAATACTGGCGTGGGTAGCCAATCCCTTCTCCAGCAATCTTCCCGATCCAGGAATCAAACCAGGGTTTCCTGCATTGCAGCCGGATTCTTTACCAACTGAGCTATCAGGGAAGCCCCATACTTTCATTAAGGCTTAGCTAAAAGACAAAAAAGAAGACATTTAGTGTTGAGATTACTTGTTTGTGATTGAGAGTAAGGGAATTCTGAAGGTGTTCTCTCGACTCCCTGAAGTCTTAAGGTGTAGACTAGATCTTAAGAAAGAGATCTTGGCAAAAGAGATAGGAAAAAGTCTTCAGAAGCAGAGGTCATAATATTACAGGATGGGAAAAAAGAAAGAGTTCAACTTCTAGGTAGGACTTCTTTTTCTCCAGAAGCTAAGCTTCCAAAGTAACTTCAATATCAACTGTTTCAAATCTTAGAGATCATCCTCTCAGAGTTGTGTGCTAAAGATCAGCTCTGAAAATATCTGTTTCATCCAAGCTTTCTCTAGATGTAGATAAACTGACAATTCCTGACTTAGAAATTTGGAGAGTCAGCTTTATCCAAAGCAGGTTTGCTTTGGAAACAGCTTCAGCAGGATTATCCCCTCTAAATCTAAAGTCTTACTACTTTGACCGTGATGATGTGGCTTTGAAGAAATTGACCAAGTATCTCCTTCACCAATATCGTCACGAGAAGGAACACACTGAGAAACTAAGGGAGCTACAGAGCCTGCAGTGAGGCGGCCGAATCTTCTAATCAAGAGAACAGAACATGGACGTTTGTTTATGTTCTTCTTTTTTACAGAAAACAACAAATAACATATCCTCATTAAAATGTCAAGGGGAAATGTATAATTCTCTTTATTCTAGCAGAATTCACCTCTTGTTCAAATTAAACAAATATTTATTGAGCATTTATTATGTGTACTTTCCTGCAATAAGTCCCATAAGGAATATAAAAATAAGTGAGAGACATTTCCTCCTATTAAGGCACTTATAGTTGGGAAGAAGGGATAAGTCAAATTACAAATTCATAAATAAATCTGTGGAAGATGAAGACTATCAGAAAGAGACTCCCCAAATGGTACAGAAACCAAAAGGAAAGGCAAATCAAATAAAGTTCAGAACAGAGGAAGGACTTTGTGGAGGAGTTGGTAATAGCATTGGCCTTAAAGGATGGGTAGCATTTTGATAGTAAAGATAAGACAGAGACTTCCCTGGTGGTCCAGTGACTAAGACTCCATGCTCTAAATACAAGGGGGCCAAGGTTCAATCCCTGGTCAGGGAACTAGATCCTGAAAGCAGTGACTGAAGATTCCACAGGCTGCAATTAAGACCTGGGGCAGCCAAAATAAATCAATAATTAAAAAGAAAAAAAAGGATAGAGAGAAGAGTGTACCAAGTGAAGAAAATACCAAGGGCAAATACTATTGGGCTTACAAAAGAGAAATAAGTTTTCTAATCCCTCCTTGTGGTCCCAGTATACAGATCAGCAGTCTCTTTCCAAAAATATTTTTTATTTACCTACTATATTAGCCTGCTAGCACTGGATAATAAAACACTACCAACTGGGTGACTTAAACAACAAAAATGTGTTTTCTCACAGTTTTGGAGACTGGAAATCCAATATCAATGTGTCAGCAGGTTTGGTTCTTCCCAAGACCTCCCTCCTTGAGTTGCAGATGGCTGCTTTCTGGCTCTGTCCTCACACGGCCTCTTCTCTGTGTTGTCACATCCATGGGGTCACTCCTCTTCTTGTAAGTACACTAGTCATGATGGATTAGGGCCACACATATGACCTCATTTAACCTCTTTATAGGCCTTAGCTCCAAATACAGTCACGTTCTAAGGTACCAGGGGTTAGGGTTGCAACGCAGAAATTGCGGGCAAGGTACAATTCAGTCCTTAACATTTATTTAATAACCTTCTCCAGCTTAGTCTAAGAAAAGAGGTCTGGTTTTGTTCACCTCTCTACTCCATGTGCCTTAGTCTGATGCTAGGGTGTAAATATTTCTTCATCCACTTTTTGTTAATTTAGAGGTAGAGTGCAGATTTGTAGGCTGAAGTCAGATGATGGAGAAGAGCTTTCAGTGCTAAAGAGAGGTTTAAATATGTTAGAATAAGAAGTGAAGGTGGGAGTCATATGATGAAGCACTCTTCAAGAAAATCACTCTGGCAACAGTGTAGAGGATATGTTGGAAGTAAGAGGGAAAGGAGACAGGAAAGTCAGTTGGAGTTTTTCACTGTGGCCCTGGCAAAAGGGACTGAAGATCTGAATGCTAGTCACTTTGGAGAAGGAGATGAAGGGGGAAACCTTTTTCAAAACTTAGATATGACAGGCAATTTGGAGTGGGAGGAAAAAAAGGGAAAAGTGAACTTTTTTGAGCTCGATAGCTTGGCAGAGAAGTTATAGCTCCATTCAAGTCAAGAGATGGTATTCAAGCTGAATATGATAAGTTTGAGAAGCAGGTGAGCTACGTGGATGCTATGGCAGGAGATTTGCTATGTAGGACCTAGAGAGACACATGTGTTTGTTTAGTTCATTTCCCAACAGAAAGTTGAAAATGCAGATCTGTTGTCCAAGAAAGAACTGTCAGAGTTAAGTTGCATGAGAGATGAAACTTTTATTTATTTCTTATATCTGCAATTACTAGTTCAATGCCTAGCTTATATAAAAGTGAAAAGTGAAGTGTTAGTTGCTCAGTCGTGTCTGACTCTGCAACACCATGGACTGTAGCCCGCCTGGCTCCTCAGTTCATGGAGTTCTCCAAGCAAGAATATTGGAGTGGGTAACCATTCCCTTCTCCAGGGGATCTTCCCTACCCAGGGATGAAACCCAGGTCACCCACATTGCACACAGCCTATATATAATGTTCAATAAATATTTGTTGAATGAATGAAATAGGGATTGAGGAGTGATCTGCCTGGCAGGCATTGCAATCAAACAGATCATTGTTAAACTCAAAGATATGAAAGGAGGAAAGAGAGAACGAAAGCCTGCTGCTACCGCTGCTAAGTCGCTTCAGTCATGTCCGACTCTGTGCGACCCCATAGACAGCAGCTCACCAGGCTCCCCCATCCCTAGGATTCTCCAGGCAAGAACACTGGAGTGGGTTGCCATTTCCTTCTCCAATGCATGAAAGTGAAAAGTCAAAGTGAAGTCGCTCAGTCGTGTCCGACTCCTAGCGACCCCATGGACTGCAGCCTACCAGGCTCCTCTGGCCATGGGATTTTCCAGGCAAGAGTACTGGAGTGGGGTACCATTGCCTTCTCCGGAACTAAGGCCTAAGGACATTTTATCTCCCCCATGTAATTTTGAATTATTGCACTGTAAATTATGGGAAATACAATGGGTTATACTCAAAATCACATAGAGAAAAAGCAATCTCAGAACCTCTAAAAAAAAAACCAAACAAACAGGCATTTCTGGAAACAAGGGGCAAAGATTAGTAATATGTTACCTTAACAAATAGCAACACCTAGTGACCAGTTCCAAACACAACATGGAGACTTTTCAGTGAGTTTCTTAGTGAGGCTTTTTGCAGCCCTTTCTCATGTGGGGGAAACAAAGTTGTAGTAATTGACCAGCTCTGCTGGTGGTAGTGACAATAATGTTTGCATGGCACTTAATAATTTTCAAAACACTCTCCTATACTTTATCTAGTTTGGGAATTGAGATATTGTTGAACTAAATTGAGGCTGATGTAGAGAAGAGGATCAGTGTCTGGGCTGCTTGGCGTGGTTGAGTACTCTGATCTTTGTCACAGAAATGGTGCACGATAAGAAGCAGCAGACAGGAAAAAGGGGACTACTTACAGCAAGCCTTCACCACTACTGGAATAAATATTAGTTCCAAAGCGAGCCAAACAGCTACATGCACATACACATACACATGCACACACTCATACGCGCCCGCCCACTCACATATGCACAGACACAGACACATTTTTTCCCTTTAACCTCAGGTGGCAACTTAATCTAGTTTGTTAAGCCCTCTGTTGATTTCCGCTTGAATTCCCCCTGGCTATCTTTCTAAACCTTTTCTACCCTAAAGCTCTGGACTCCAGAGCCAGTTTGCTATGGGGTTTGAACACCTGTCCCAAAACTTCTTTGATGCATGACCTCGGTTGCTTGATCTCTCTGTGTCTCATTTCCACCATCTGTACATTGGGGATAATTACAGAACATACCTTAAAGGCTGATTGTGCGGTTTAAATGAGTTAATGTATCTCAAACTCTTAAACATGCCTATCCTATAATAGGATCATGGAAAAAGCATGAGAGTTCCAGAAAAGCTGGATCATGGAAAAAGCAAGAGAGTTCCAGAAAAACATCTATTTCTGCTTTATTGACTATGCCAAAGCCTTTGACTGTGTGGATCACAAGAAACTGTGGAAAATTCTGAAAGAGATGGGAATATCAGACCACCTGATCTGCTTCTTGAGAAATGTGTATGCAGCTCAGGAAGCAACAGTTAGAACTGGACATGGAACAACAGACTGGTTCCAAATAGGTCAAGGAGTTCGTCAAGGCTGTATATTGTCACCCTGTTTATTTAACTTATATGCAGAGCACATCATGAGAAATGCTGGACTGGAAGAAACACAAGCTGGAATCAAGATTGCCGGGAGAAATATCAATAACCTCAGATATGCAGATGACACCACCCTTATGGCAGAAAGTGAAGAGGAACTCAAAAGCCTCTTGATGAAAGTGAAAGAGGAGAGTGAAAAAGTTGGTTTAAAGCTCAACATTCAGAAAACGAAGATCATGGCATCCGGTCCCATCATTTCATGGGAAATAGATGGGGAAACAGTGGAAACAGTGTCAGACTTTATTTTTCTGGGCTCCAAAATCACTACAGATGGTGTCTGCAGCCATGAAA
>NW_011494889.1:1154368-1155718 GCF_000754665.1 Bison bison bison | reverse complement strand
GGGACGACAGAGAATGAGATGGCTGGATGGCATCACTGACTCAATGGACGTGAGTCTGAGTGATCTCCGGGAGTTGGTGATGGACAGGGAGGCCTGGCGTGCTGCGATTCATGGGGTCTCAAGGAGTCGGACACGACTGACCGACTGATCTGATCTGATCTGGTCCTATAATAAGGGTTAGTGAAGTGAAGTCATTCAGTCGTGTCTGACTCTTTGTGACCCCGTGGACTGTAGCCTACCAGGCTCTTCCATCCATGGGATTTTCCAGGCAAGAGTACTAGAGTGGGTTGCCATTTCCTTCTCCAGAGGATCTTCCCGACCCAGGGATAGAACCTGGGTCTCCCGCATTGTAGGCAGACGCTTTACTGTCTGAGCCACCAGGGAAATCCATAATAAGGGTTAGCTTTTTTTAGAAAAAAAAAAAAATAGTAGCTAACCCTTATTATAAAAAAATAATAATAAGGGTTAGCTACTATTTTTTCTATCATTGGATTGCAATTATTAATATGTACTTACATTTTCTTTCTCTTCTCCTGGTATGGTTTCTTCGAGTGTAGACTTTTTTTCACCTCTGAAAACCCCAACATGTATGGATAGCACGTAGTAGGTCAGGGTAAAGAAGTTAGTCTTTGGGATTTTGGAGGAATAGCAGGATTTTGGAGGAGAAGGAGGAGAAGGGGATGACAGAGGATGAGATGGTTGGATGGCATCACCAACTCTATGAACAAGAGTTTGAGCAAGCTCCAGGAGTTGGTGATGGACAGGGAAGCCTGGCGTGCTGCAGTCCATGGGGTTGCAAAGAGTCAGACACGACTGAGTCCCTGAACTGAACTGAGCAGGATATCTGAACAGGTTTCTAGAACATGATGGTATAGAAGGAAATCAGGATATATCTCCCCCAAATATGCCACTTTGCCCTGAGGGTTATTTTGAACTGAAGGCAATCAAGAAGCAGATACTGGAAAAGCTCCTGGCTTTCCCCTCATTTGCCTAAACACAGGACATAAATCTTCAAAGGTGTCCCTCCTCCCTCTCTATCAGGGAAGACAAAAGGTGATCACAAGAGGCAACTTTAGACTCTATCTGGACATGACTGTGGCCTCTATCTGCATACGTCTTGTCACTGGCATGACTCTGCATGTTGCTTATATGCATCCCAGTTTTCCCAGGACTGTCCTGACATAATTGTTAATAACTCATACTTTTATGTTCAGAAGTGGCCCTATGTTGACAAAATTACATAGGCATTCTACTTCCTGCTCCCTAGTTCCAGCCATACTTGCCTTCTTTTCATATCTTACCTTTTGCCACTTCAGGGACTTGGCAATGCTGTTCCCTTTGCCTGAAAAG
>NW_011494889.1:1081693-1154268 GCF_000754665.1 Bison bison bison | reverse complement strand
TCACAGCATAATCAGATTCTTTACACCTTGTTTTCATCAGGTAATGGTCCTACCCCAGATCGTTGGAATCTGGGGGAATCTTGACCTGTGGGATCAAGTGCCAACACTTCATTCATTTATTTACTTTAAAGATAGTAATTGTATTTATTTATTTATTTATTGGCCGTGCCGTGTGGCATGCACGATCTTCCCTGCCAGGGATTGAACCCATGCCCCTTGCAGTGGAAACGTAGACTCTTAACCTCTGGACCATCAGGAAAGTCCCAAGCACCAGCACTTTAGACTGGGCATTCAGCCAGACTAGTCAGCTTACTGTGCTCTCTTCATCCCATTTTAAGATTCATTGAATTCATGCCCCTTGACGCATCTCCCACCTCACTGTGACCAGAGCTGCCGTATCTGTGTGTACAGGTTTAGCCCTATACAAGCATCCAACCAAGGGAAAGAAGAGGCAGAAGGGCACACTGGCCTCCACACACCACGGGACTGCCTCTTTCTTGTTCATGGAATATCCCTGAAGAGTCTGGAGGCCCCATCTGTGACCATTCCATCTTAGGAAGTTTGGGCCCTTAATTATCAGTGGTCCCTAAAGGTCAGTCCATTGTCCAGCACATCAGAATCTCTTGGGCCACTTACATCAAGAGATCTCCAGATTTTCTGCATTGAAACCTCTGAGTGTAGAGACTAGGGATCCATGTTTTTAGCAAGTCCCCATGGGTGACTGATACACACTGAGGTATGGAAGGCATTGGTGTCAGCCATTTCTCACCCAGTTTTCTTGGGCTACTATTTAGTCTTTTGTGCGTACCAGACTTGCTTCTCTGTCTAGAGCATGGCTCCCCTGAGGATGAGGACCCCATCATAAAATACTCGCTATTCATTGATCCCTTCACATGAAACAATGTGAAGGAATGTATAAACCACAGGGCCTAATTTCCCAACAAGGAGAATTCACACAACATGTAATAAACCCACTTAATTAATACTGCTTGATATGGAGGTGCCTCGGAAAACTAAAAATAGAATTACCATGTAATCAAGCAATCTCACTCTTGGGAATATATTTAGGCAAAACTATAATTCAAAAAGGTACATGCACCCCCATGTGCATAGTAGCACTATTCACAGTAGCCAAGACGCAGAAAAAACCTAAATATCCATTGTCAGATGAATGGATAAAGAATATGGTACATGTATACAATGGAATACTACTGAGTCATAATTAGGTAAGTCAGAAAGACAAATACCATATCATATCACTTATATGTGGAATCTAAAGCATGACAAATAAACCTATCTATGAAACAGAAAGAGAATCATGGACATAGAGAACAGATTGATGGTTGCCAAGGAGGAGGGGGTTGGGAGAGGAATGGAGTAGGAGGTTGGGGTTAGTAGATGTAAGCTTTCGTATATAGAATGGATAAACAATAAGGTCTTACTGTATAGCACATAGAATTACATTCAATATCCTATGATAAAGCATAATGGAAAAGAATGAAAGAAAAAGAATGTATATATATACATATATACACACACATATATAAACTAGGTCACTGTGCTGTACAGCAGAAACTACTACAACATTGTAAATCAACTACACTTCAACTAAAAGATATTAAAACAAGGAGAAAAAAAGTACTGCTTGAGACTTACTAAGGGCTGGCCTTATGCTGGAGACGGAAGAGAGAGCTGTGTCCACACAGTGTTTGGGCTTCTCTCATGGCTCAGTTGGTAAAGAATCCACCTGCAAAGCAGGAGATGCTGGTTCGATTCCTGGGTCGGGAAGATCCGCTGAAGAAGGACAGGCTAACCCACTCTGGTATTCTTGGGCTTCCCTTGTGGCTCCGCTGGTAAAGAATCTGCCCACAACGCGGGAGACCTGGATTCAAGCCCTAGGTTGGGAAGATCCCCTGGAGAAGGGAAAGGCTACCCACTCCAGTATTCTGGCCTGGAGAATTCCGTGGACTGTGTAGTCCATGGGGTCGCAAAGAGTCGGACATGACTGAGCCACGTTCACTTTCGCATGGTGTTTACTGACGGGAGTACATAGATGTCACCGGGAAATGACAGTCGAGTGTGGTGGTGCAGAAAGGAGACTCCCAGAGCCGTGGGAGCACAGGGGAGAAGTTCACTCAGATGTGGGAGGCCAGCGTTGCTCAGAGGTGATGGGAGAGAAACGGGAGAATAGCCAACTGGGCAGAAGAAGCATGTGCAGCGGCCTCGATGTCAGGAGTTCCTTGTTAGGGAAGGGTGGAGAGGCCGTGAGGAGGGAGGGGGAGGATCTTGGAGAGATAAACAGAAGCCAGGTAGTGAGGGCTTTGTATGCCGAAGTGGGGGCAGCGGCGGGAGTGGGGAGTAGGCTTGGCCTCAGCATTAGGTGTAAATGTCCCCCAAACACATCAGACCTTTCACATCGCTGCTTGTTTGGAAAGAAGTGGCACCCCACTCCAGTACTCTTGCCTGGAAAATCCCATGGACGGAGGAGCCTGGTAGGCTGCAGTCCATGGGGTCGTCAAGAGTCGGACACGACTGAGCGACTTCACTTTCACTTTTCACTTTCATGCATTGGAGAAGGAAATGGCAACCCACTCCAGTGTTCTTGCCTGGAGAATCCCAGGGACGGGGGAGCCTGGTGGGATGCCGTGTATGGGGTCACACAGAGTCGGACACGACTGAAGCGACTTAGCAGCAGCAGCAGCAGCAGCAGAAGAGCTCCCTGACTCATCCTCCTGGGGTTAGAGGAAGAGCACTGCGCTCTCAAAAGGGCTTCCCAACCAGTAACCAGCCCCTCCCGATTCTGTCACTCACAGTCCTTCCATTGAGAGTTGGGATGTCGACCAGCAATGAACAGTCTTGTCTATGGAACCTGGTCCTTGCATGGGGTAAGGAAGCTATGCTGAGGATTTACGTTGGGTTTAAGTGAACTGCTTATTCTGGAAATTGCCAGGGCTGAGGAATAGAATCTTGGCACAGAACCAAGAACACCAGATTCCAGGACAATTGGAACGATTTAGATTAGGCTCTGAACTAGGAGATATTATTGATTCAAAGAGTATCCTTTTTCTTAGGAGACAGATGTTGAAGGGCTTAGGGGTAATTTGTCATGATTTCTGCAACTCGTATATATCTATATCTTTGTGTGTGTTTATCTGCATATGTATATCTGTATCAGTAGCTAGGAGAGAGAAAGCAAATGCATGGCAAAATGTAAACAATTAGTGAACCAAGATAGATGAAGGCTATAGAGATACTTACTGTGCTATTCTTTCAACTTTTCTGTAAGTGTGATATGTTTCTTAATTAGAAGTTGGGAGACAAAGAAAAGAAAGGCTAGCAGGTTCCTGGCCTAAGTCAGCTTGGGTTTCTCATCCTTTGGTCGTTTGAGACGGTCCGCTCACTTTTTGATGGACTGCTCACTTGTGCATCTTGGAGTTCCCAGACGACACAAAATCTTGAAAAATCTGTTTTGAAGTTATAAAAGTACCATTCTTCAGAACCAAAAGACACACACCAAAAGATTAGGAAATTGTTCTGCCCACTCTGCAAGATTCTGTTGCTCTCCTATGCTGGCAAATGATTTGTGCAAACAGGCTAGTCAGCAATAGATTTGAAAATACCACATGCAGGAATCATATCATGCTTTATGTTTTATGTTTCTTGGGATTTGGGGTTTTAACCACCCATCGAATTCTCATTTTAAGCACTTGTGATGTATGCGGCTTTAAATAATTCATAACACAATTCTGTCATCTGTTACCACCATATTCCTCACTCCAGAGATTTACAAAATGTGTTTTCAGATGATTGCATGTGGGCTTAAGAAATACAGCAAGGGTTCCTTTGGGAGAAGAGGAAGAAAGTGGTTTATAACTAGTGACTGTAATAAATGACATGAGGATGGGTGTAATTAGTGAAGAAAAGCTATATGCTTGAACAATTTGCTGCTGATCTTCAACAACTGGCTTGTGATATGCACTACTCAGGAAAGTGATTTTATTAAGGAAAACTCAGTTGAATCAGAAATCTTTCAGTTTACTTATCCTTTATCATCTATTTGTTCTGGGGGCATGTTTGAAAATATCCCTAAAGAAATATAGCAGATAATCCCCCCTTTCAACAAGATTTTATCACACATAATTCACTGTTTTTTTAACTGAGATAAAGTTGATTTACAATATTATATTAGCTTCAGATAAATCTTGATTCAAAATTGTTATAGATTATACCCCACTTAAAATTATTATAAAATATTGGCTATATTCCCTATGCTGTATAATATTTTCGTGTAACTTATTTATTTCATGCATAGTAGTTTGTACCTCTTAATCTCATGCATGATTTTGCTCCAACCCCCTTCCCTCTACACTCTGGTAACCACTCATATTTCCCTAGGTCTGTGAGTCTGCTTCTCTTTTGTTACACACATTCCTTTGTTTTATTTTTCAGATTCCACATATAACTAATAACATACAGTATTGTCTTTCTCTGTCTGACTTACTTAACTAGCATGACACTCTCCAGGTCCATTTATGTGGTTGCAAATAGCAAAATTTCAGTTTTTCATGACTGAGTAGTATTGCCCATTCATCTGTTGATGAATACTTAAATTGCTTCTGTATTTCGGCAACTGTAAATAATGCTGCTATGAACATTGGGGTGCATGGATCTTTAGAAATTAGGGTTTTTCCTTTTCTTCAGATATATACCCAGAGTGGAAATGCTGGATCATATGATAGTTCTATTTTTAGTTTTTTTTGAAGAATATCTATACTATTTTTCATAATGGCTGTACCAATTTACATTTCCACTGACAGTGTACAAGTGTTCTCCATTCTCCACATCTTTGCCAACCATTTTTATGGCGGCCTTTTTGATGATAGTCATTCTGACAGGTGTGAGGTGATATCTCATTGTGGTTTTTATTTGCATTTCTCTGATGATTAGTGATGCTGAGTATCTCCATAATGAATGTTGAATTTTGTCAAAAGCTTTTTTGCATCTCTTGAGATGTCCATAGAATTTCTATTCTTCAATTTGTTAATGTGGTATATCACACTGATTGATTTGCAGATACTGATTTATCCCTGGGATAAATTCCACTTGACCATGGTTTATGATCCTTTTAACATGTTGTTGAATTCAGTTTACTAATATTTTATTAAGGATTTTTGCATCTATGTTAATCAGTGACATTGGCCTATAATTTTCTTTTTGTGTGATGTCTTTCTGTGGTTTTGTTATCAGGGTGCTGATGGCCTCATAGAAAAATTTTAGAGGCATTCCTCCCTCTGCATTTTTTGGGAATAATTTGAGAAGGAGAGGTATAAATTTTTCTGTAAATGTTTGGTAGAATTCACCTATGAAACTATCTGGTCCTGGGTTTTTGTTGGTTGAAAAATTTTTAAATTACTGATTCAATTTCATTGCTAATAATTAGTCTGTTTATAATTTCTCTTTCTTCCTGATTCAGTCTCCGGAGAGTGTACATTTCTAGGAACTTCTTCATTTCCTTGATATGTCTACTGGATGGAAACCATCATATGTTTCAGTGCAAGGAACTAGATCAGTGTTCTTCAAACTTTTTAAGCTTAACCCAAAGAAATACATTTTCCACTGAGACCCAGTATACACACGTATCTGTAAAACTGAAACAAAAATTTCATGAGGCTACCTATTTTTATTAACTGCTTTCTGATATTTTCTTTTTTTACTCCATTTCTTTTAAAAAAAACTTGAAGGGTAAGACTCATTTAATCAATTTCAAAACTTATTGGGTCCTGACACTGATACTGAGGAACTCTGAAATAGATAACTACTTTTGAGGATGAATCTTTTTAGTGGAGAAATAAAACACTGAAATGGAAGGAAGAAAATGCTTCTACATTGTTTGCTCCATAGACTTTTAGACAAAGGATTATAGTGTGATAGTGTGATGATTCAACAGTGTAAGTTCCTGGCACCGTGCATTCTTCCTGCACATAGTAGGTGCTTAACAAAAGTTAGCTAGTCAACCAGTGCCTGCAGTGACAGTATTTTCTGCATGATGTTCAGGGCCCTCAATCCTGAGAGTTTACTTTTCCTTCAGATTGTGTTTCTTAGTCTCTTCTCTGAATTGTCATTGTTAGGTATTACCATAGGCAGCAGTTTTGTTCCAGTTTTATCTTTTTCTCTTCATGCATCAAGAATCATAGAACTAAGATTTAAAATATATTTTAAAAAGAATATTTGGCTTATAAACCAAAAGACAAAATTTTCTCTTGCTCTTCAAGAGGAGAAAGGCATTATCATCTCCTAGTCTTAATCTATGGAGAAGGAAATGGCAACCCACTCCAGTAGTCTTGCCTGGGAAATATGAACAGAGGAGCTTGGCAGGGTCACAAAGAGTCCATGGGGTTGCAAAGAATCAGACACAACTTAGCAAGTGAACACACATGTGTTCGTGCAGTCTCAATCTAATTCTACAAAGATAACTGGAAATTAACCTCTAGCCAGTAACACTCAAATCTACTGCTTTTATCCCCCTTTCCTTCTTTTTGGAGATTTGTGGAGAATAGTTGCTCTGGAACAGCCTTCACTGGGTGTGCCAGTTAGATGCTTAAACTTCTTACTCCTCACACCCTGGGAAGAAAGTTATAAGATCTTTAAATGTCAAAATGGCATCAAAGATGTGCCAATCCTTGCCTTGTTCTGAGACCAACTCTGCCTAGGATGAAAGATTAGATCTCTCTGCATTTTAACAACATAGTTAGATGGGAATTCCCTCAATTTACCTGGATGAGTCTGGATTACTTTGTCCTCCTCTGCCATCTTTCTTTGTATATGAAAATACAGATGTACATATATATTTCTTGAGAAAAACCTGTGAAATTAAATCATTTTTATACTCTGCATTATTGTGATATATTTCCCCATCAGGTTTCCTTAGTATTTCTCTCCTGAATGACTCATTATAAGCATTATACAGTAGAAAACAAAAATAACTTAAAGCTGAATAATGGTTAAAATAACCGTATCAGTGTTCGCCCAGTGACAGTGGTACTGAGTGAGGGAGTTCATATGAATCCACTGAAAATGCATGTTCCGGTGAGTGTGCTCAGAGGTGCTCAAGCTATTCTCTTCGAAAAGAATGGGGAAATTCCTTAGTGATTTGTTTACTTACTCTTCCCTCCTCAACCAAAGTTTACCACCTAGTTATCTATCCTTTCACACTTCCTTCGTATTCATATAATTACATACAATCTATACATATGTAAACTTTTTCAATTCACATTTTTAAAAAATGAGGTCACATCACATATACTATTTTGCATCTAGCTTTTTTCACTTATAGATATATCATGGAGATTTCCACAAATCAAATGATGTAAATCCAACTCATTCTTTGCAATAATTTCATGTATTCCTTGATCTAATCTTAGCACAATTTATTAGACTATGCTGAAGGGCAATTCCTCTGTTTTTGCCACAACAAAAGATGCTGCACTAAAATATCCTCGTACATGTTTGCATGTGTTTACACGCTAGTGCTTTCATGTTTAGCACATAGATTTCCTGAAAGATTTATGGTCAAAGGGTATGCATATTGCAACTTATAAAGTATTTACAGATTACCTTCCATAAAAGCTGAAATAATCCAAATTCCCACCAACAGTGTGTGCAGAAAATAATTTTCTTCATATCTCCATTGACAGTAGGTGTAATTTTCATTGTCTGCTAATCTGGTGGATAACTAAGGATATCTCATTGTTAGATTAATTGGCAGTTTCTCCACATTAGAGAATGTTTTTCATTAGTTTATTGGAAATTTGGATTTCTCATCTACAAATTTCCTTTTCATATTATTTGTCCCTATTTCTGTATTTGTGTTTGCTAATCAATTTGTGAGAGCCTTCTAACTGGTATAGATATTTTTTTTTATTTTATAGGAGTCAATTTGTGGCACATGTTTTTTTCCCAAACTACTGTTTGTCTTGTGCCTTTGTTTTTATATCTTGTTATATAAACTTTTTATTTCATATAACCAAATATATTTATTTTATGCTTTTCAGATAACATTTGAATATTTCTTTATCAGTTTAAGAGTGACATATAAACATCTGACCTTTACTTTTGCTTTCTGCTCCACCAGAAAGTTTGTACAAGTTAATGGATTAGGTTATCCTGTTTACACATAGTAGGATAACCGATGCCCTTCTCATTACTTCCATTTTTATTTTTTATTATTTACTTTGTCTTTTCTCCTTTTTTCCTTTTCATTACTATTTAATTCATATTTCCCCTTGTCAATTAGAAAGTTTACTATACTTTTTCATTTCTAAGAGTCATCTTCTCTCCTGAAATTCATAATAAAATACCTATATTTCTTGATTATTTCATGAAAACGAGTGGTCAACTAGTTCCACCACACACACACACCTGTCACTACCCAGGTCCTCTACTTACTACTGTTCCCAGATAGAATCTTTACAATGTTATTAATTTCTCATTCTCCATACTCACCCTACCTCCAAATATGATGGACTCAAGAGTTTCTTTTACTTCCTTTTTTTCTCTATCCTCAATTCCTAGGTTTTGCTGAGATAATTCAGTACCTTTCATTCCAATCTTTTATTAGACTTTTCCCTTGCAGAAAATATATTCTATTTCAAAAACCCAAGTTCTGCCCGTCTCTCAACCATTACCCATCTAAATTTTAGTATATATTAAAAGGGTTATTTATCATCACTATTTTCATTTCCTCTTTATCTTCCTCCTCCTGAGGTCTCTATTTTGGTTCTTCTCTACTTTGACTTGATTTCTTTCTTAAATATTTTCTTCACTTGAGGTACCTGGGATGTTTTATTCTCTAATAACTTTTGTTCCTCCTAATAACTATATGTTCCCCCATACAGAATTGGGAGTACCATTCTATCTCGGCAGATGGATACCATTCTATCTTGGCAGTAGAAATGGTATTCAAATATTTAAACAGACACTGACCAGTTAATAAGAAAGAAGAACCTCTGGTGTGCCAGAACAGGTTTGCAGGACAGCGACAGGAGAGGTTGGGGAAGAGAGAGATGCTCAGGGCCTGAGCTATTTCCTATCCATCGTGGAAGTATTTCAGTATTTTAACAAATGTGACTAAACAACTGAGTTCTGGCTGTGCAGAAGCCTTGGGTATCAGTCTTTTTCTTTCAGGAAATTGGATGTTATTTTACTCTCCTTCAGTTTCTAGGAGCAGCTGACAAAAAATCCAATGCCAGTCTAAGATTTTTTTAAACCACTGTATGTCTAGGTGTATGTCTATTTTTTTTAATGAATTCTTTATAAAACTTGGTGAACTTTTGAAATTTGCATCCTCAAGTATTTGTTTAGGTCACAGAAATTTTTCTCTGTTATTTAATTATTGTCTTCCTTTGCTCACCTTTTATGGGGCACTTTAAAAAAATACAGTATTTTTAAAGGGGTGTCTTGTCGCTAACAGTCGGACACGACTGAGCGACTTCACTTTCACTTTTCACTTTCATGCATTGGAGAAGGAAATGGCAACCCACTCCAGTGTTCTTGCTTGGAGAATCCCAGGGACGGGGAAGCCTGGTGGGCAGCCGTCTATGGGGTCGCACAGAGTCGGGCACGACTGAAGCGACTTAACAGCAGCAACAGCAGCAGGTTCACAACAAAATTGAGCAGAAAATATAGAGCTCCCATATGCCTACTGCCTCCACTGTGAACATCCTGTACCACAGAGGTACTTTTGTTACAACTGATAAATCTGTATTCGTGGGGCATAAACACCCAAAGCCCGTAGTTTACATTAGGGTTTGCTCTGGCGTTTGTACAGTCTATGGGTTTGGGCAAATGTATAATGACACGTATCCACCATCATAGTATCATATAGAATAGTGCCTGCGGGGGAAGAAATATTCTTCTACACTTTACGGGTCTTCTAACTTGTCTAAGAATTAAATTGACATGAGACAGATTAGCAAGAGAAAATCAAACAAAATTTAGCAACATGTGTATGTAAGAGACACCCAAGAAAATGAGTAACTTGTCAAAATGGCTAAAGCCCTCAGCTTAAATACTATCTTTTGCTAAAGACAGAAAAGGATGATAAGGGTAGTGGTTTAGGACTTCAAAGGGGAAGAAGGCAATTCACATGGAGATGGAAAAGCAAATATTTGGTAAGCAAATATTGTGCAGAGACAATGGGATTCAGAGAGGAATTTTAACTAAGAGACTTTGCTTGTTTCCTCCCTGTCTACACACCTAGTTCATACTGTAGTTATCTATAGTGAAGGCTCCTTTCTAGGACAGATCCTCTATCTACATTTTCTTAGGCAGTCAAGGGGTGAGTCAAAGTTTTTTTCTAAGTCTTTTGAGCCTTGATTGTTTTCAGCTCAAAATAATCATCAAGCTAAAGATATTTTGAGATGGCAAGTTTTGCTCCCCCTACAATAGTTGCATTGCCCAAAAGATTCTCTGTGCTTTGCCTACTTATTCCTCTCTTCTAGCCTTTCTAGTTTTCACAAATAAGATCTCTTGGCTCTGTCCTCCAAATCTTGATTTCTTTCCTAAATATTTTTTGCACCATATTTTGATCTCTTTGTATTTTCACTCTGTATGTCGAGCTATTGCTTCTACCTGATCTTCCAGGAAACATATTCAAGTTTCAACAGTGACTATTTCCCACTACAACTTTGAACTTAAGATATTCCCTTTTTGCTCCAGAAAGCACTTTGCATCCTGTAATTTTTTGGTAAAGTTCTAATAGTTCTGTTTCATAGGAGCTGCCTGTTCTATGTATTCTGCATGTTGTTTCTCTGACTGCAGAACTCCAGGCCATGCTCATGCTCTCCAGACCCCACCAGCTTGCAGGACCAATAAGTAATTTACTCAGGAGAGGTGCGTGGTACCTAGATTGGGAGACTATCAGGCACAAAATGACATTCAGTCTCCTGTCTTTGTGCAAAAAAAAAAAAATCTATTAAAATGATTCTTTGATTTACTCATTTTTAAAAAATTTACTTTTTCGACACTGGAATATAAGCATTTATTCTTTTTTAAACTAAGATGACCAATAAGCATAATCCACCCCTAGGGAAACACAGGTATGGCAGCTGTGGAGGTGTGCTGCTTAATTCCCTGTAAGAGAGATGCTGCCACAGGGCATACAGTTAGCTAACCACCTCCAGGTATACGTGGCTTCAGGATCTGCCTCAGCTTTCAGGTCAAGGTCACTTGCTTCCTGGGGTCCCAGGCAAGGACTGGTCCAGGGTACTTCCATTTTGGGGTCAGCAAGAGACTCCGCTAGGATCAATCTCTGATCAAGAGCTCCTTATTTATTGGTCATCAGCACTGCAGGAATGCCTGAAACTTTTCCTATCCAATCCTCTTTCCTTCTCCTCTCCTGTCACAAATCAGACTTGTGCCATAGTGTGAAGTTTCTCCCTGCCTTCCTTCTCCCCTTACCATTCACAGGTAAAACCCTCAATAGATCGTTTGCACTTCTAACTCTGTCTTAGTGTTGGCTTCCTGCCGGAACCATCTACACTGACCAAGAGAAATTCTTGCATATGAATATCAGGAACCGTGCACAAGCATGTTTTTGGCAGTACTGTTCATAACAACAAAAACTGGAAGCCACACAATTTCTCAGACTTCCATGGTGGCAAAGAAGTATCACACATCATTATTGACTTAACTGAAGACAAAGAACCTGAAAGCTGAAAGGGATCTTAGTCCAAAGATTGCAAAGTGGCAGCTTTGGGGAACAAACAGCCCACAAACACATTATATTTGACAGGCACAATGATATTTTAAAAATTGAATGTGTTGGGACTTCCTTGGTGGTCCTGTAGTTAAGCATCCACCTGCCAATGCAGGGGACACACGTTAGATCTCTGGTCTGGGAAGATCCCATATGCCTTGGAGCAGCTAACCCCAGGCGCTACAACTACTGAGCCCACGCTCTGGAGTCTATGTGCTGCAACTTCTGAAGCCTGCATACTCCACAACAGAAGCCACTGCAATGAGAAGCCCACACACTGCAACGAAGACCCAGCAGAGTCCCCTCACCCACCAAAAAAATAATTGAATGTGCATGACTCTAACAAGGCTTAGTTTTTAATCTAGCTTGCTATGGTGTGTCTCACACCACTCCAGTACTCTTGCCTGGAAAATCCCATGGACAGAGGAGCCTGGTAGGCTGCAGTCCATGGGGTCCCTAAGAGTTGGACATGACTGAGCAGCTTCACTTTCACTTTTCACTTTGGTGCATTGGAGAGGGAAATGGCAACCCACTCCAGTGTTCTTGCCTGGAGAATCCCAGGGACGGGGGACCCTGGTGGGCAGCCGTCTACGGGGTCGCATAGAGTCGACCATGACTGAAGTGACTTAGCAGCAGCAGCAGCAGCATGGTGTGTCTCACACGTTATTGCTACACTGCCTAATTGACTCATTTATGTTACAAATATGGACCCCGTAGACATATGAATGGCACCCCACTCCAGTACTTTTGTCTGGAAAATCCCATGGACAGAGGAGCCTGGTAGGCTGCAGTCTATGGGGTTGCTAAGAGCTGGACATGACTGAGCAGCTTCACTTTCACTTTTCACTTTGGTGCATTGGAGAAGGAAATGGCAACCCACTCCAGTGTTCTTGCCTGGAGAATCCCAGGGACGGGGGAGCCTGGTGGGCTGCTGTCTATGGGGTCGCACAGAGTCGGACATGACTGAAGCGACTTAGCAGCAGCAGACACATGAACTCACATCCCTGATAGTCTGGGCTTCCCAGGTGGTGTGGTGGTACAGCATCTGCTTGCCAGTGCAGGAGACACAAGAGATGTGGGTTCGATCCCTGGGTCAGAAAGATCCCCTGGAGGAACAAAGATCCCCACTTCAGTATTCTTGCCTGAGAAATCCCATGGACAGAGGAGCATGGCAGGCTACAGTCCATGGGGTCACAAAGAGTCAGACACAACTTAGCCATCACCACCACCACCACAACAACCTATGACTGCCTAGGCAAAGACTTTCATCTTTGTTTCTTTGGTGGCCCATGGAAAGCTTTTTCCCCACCTTTTCTGAAACATGTGTCCAGATGTTCACCAATGGGAATCAGTCTGTGGCAGCTTCCAATGAAATGGTGTGTATTATTTTTGTAGCTTTATTTCCTGGGCAAAGACAAATATTATAACACACTTAAGTGAACTGGGGAAATGGTAATGGAGTCAGACTAACCACTGGAAATGACTTGCTCCAAAAGGTTTTACAGGTAGATCTGTGTGTTGTTTTTCCCTTTAGAGTAATATGGACCATTCTAAGTTTCTCCCTGCAGAAATATCAACTCAAAACAATATTTGTTTCAGCTCTTTTGGAAAGTAAGAAAGACAGTGTCTGAAGAAAGCTCCTGCCTCTGCATAATAGGCAGCTCACTAATGCCATTTACTGGATGACTTCCAAGTGGCTGTATCTTCAAAGATAAGTGATGAGAAGGAAAAAATTAGCTACTGATGATAAAGAATTAACTTATGGTAGGATATTCAGAGCCATGGGAAACTGTCAAAACTTTCATTCCATCTTAAACAAGGTAGAAATAGTCCCCACTTACTCTTCACGTCAAACCTTTGTTGTTCAGCCGCTCAGTCGTGTCCAACTCTTTGTGACCCCATGGACTGCAGCATGCCAGGCTTCCCTGTCCTTCACCAACTCCCAGAATTTGCTCAAACTCATGTCCACTGAGTTGATGATACCATCCAACCATCTCATTCTCTATCACTCCCTTCTCCTTCTGCCCTCAATCTTTTCCCAGCATCAGGGACTTTTCCAATGAGTTGGCTGTTTGCATCAGATGGCCAAAGTATTAGAGCTTCAGCTTCAGCATCAGTCCTTCCAATGAATATTCAGGGTTGATTTCCTTTCTTTGAATTAAATTCTTTCATGCACCTGCTGTTTGCATGGTCTTGTGCCAGAGGTCACGGATGCTATAAGTGTGAACAGAGCAGGATAGCCTTCCAGAGCCTGAGTGAGAGGGAAAAGGGGGTTGAAAGCAGACATCAGCATATCTATATGTGTAATGTCTTTATGTTTGTTTGTTTGTTTGGTGTTGCACTGGGCCTTGGTTGCTGTGCACAGGCTTTTTCTAGTTGTGGTGAGCAGGGGCTACTCTGCTGCAGTGTGTGGGCTCCTCATTGCAGTGGCTTCTTTTGCTGTGGAGCACAGGCTGTAGGTGCACACGGGCTTCAGTAGCTGTGTGGAAGGCTAGTAGCAGGCCCTAGATCTTGGGCTCTATAGTTGTGGTGCAGGGGCTTAGCTGCTCCGCAGCATGTAGAATCTTCCCAGACCAGGGATTGAACCCATGTTCCCTGTATTGGCAAGCAGAGATTCTTATCCACTGTGCCACAAAAGAAGTCCTGTGTTTGCATTTTAAAGTGATAGAGGAGAAAGAAGGAGAGTTGAATGAACAGTGGATAGAGAAAGAGAAACGAAAAGCAAGAAGAGCAAATTGAGGAATTTGCTTCCACTTGGACATCACGAGTAGAAATAAGCCACCAAAAACAGATCTGGTTAAACTTCTCACGTGAATTCTCCCCTTTTCATCCCTAGCACTGCCTTTCAAGTGGAATGAGAGTTCCTGAGCTGAAAGAGACCACAAAGTCACCATGCTTCACCTCCTTTGACTTGCTTGTTTCCATGCTGCTGGCATGAGCCATCATCAAAATCATCAATCACCTCTGTCACTTTGTCCAGTTCTTTTTCTCAGTGTGGTAACTGCTGAGCAAGGAAGGGCTCCAGAGAATGCTTAAGAAAGCTGTTGTGATGGATGCTCTTCACTTGGGCCCATTTAGGGGACAGAGAATGTCATTCCTTGTGGTGGCAAGTCATAACCTGGGGTTCCTATAAAACTTACATGGGGAGCATTTAAAGACACAGATATCTGGATCCCTACTCCAGACCTCCTGGAATCAGAATTCCAAGGTTGTGCCCCTGAGATGTGGAAATTTTTTAATTCCCACAGGGGATCCTCCTGGTGCGTAGGGATATACTCCTCGGATTAGGAACCACTGCTCCACAGGAGTCCAGGGACTTGATCCTATACTAGGACCCTACGGAGATGCACAGGCTTCAGAAGAGAGTGCCAATGTCTCTCGTACTCTTTGGGGGCACATTGTGTATACTTTCCACCTCCCAAATTTTATTAAGAAATAGAGTCAAGTTGGAAGAATAGGACAAGTAATTACCCTGATATCCACTGTCTAAAATATACCATTAATATTTTACTATACTTGCTTTATATCTATCTACCTCTTCACGCCTCTGTCCATCCATCAATCCATCTTGTTTGTGATGCTTTTGAAAGTAAACTGCAGACATCAGCACACTGCCCTCTAAGTACTTCCAGATGGCAGATCATTGCCTAGAGTTCAATATCGGTTTGTTCCATCTAGAGTAATAAAAATCTTAAGGGGGTGTTACATAGCCCAGTGACTCCACCTGTGCACACGATCTAAACCACCATCAAGGTACAGAACATTACCATGATCCCCAAAGTTCCTCATGCCTCTTCCCAGTCAATCCCCTCTCCTACTTCCCTGAGGCAACCATCATTCTAAATTTTGTCCACCATAGATCAGTTTTGCCTGTTCTGATCTTTATAATAATGGAATTACATGGTATGTAAGTACTTTTTTGGTTAGGCTTCATGCATTCAATATATCCTTGAGGTTTAATTTTGTTGTGTGTGTGAGCATTCCATTCCTTTTAATTGTTGGGTTGTATTTCATTTTATAAATATACTAGCTTGTTTTTCCATTTTTCTAGTGTAGTCACATTATATATTCTTGAATAAGGAAATATTTGTATCAGACTGTATTTGGGGGAGAGATTGATAGTCTATGCTAGTATCTTTATTACAAATATACCTCACTCAGTTACCTTTTAGTAGGATTTTAAGTCTTACAATATTGATGGAGAGTAGTAATTCATAGAAAGAAAGTATAGAGGCAACTGAAAGAATGGAGGGAAATGGAGTGCTTCCAATAGTCCTTTGAGTTTCTTTGCTTTTAAAGAAAACCTCTCTTCCCTGTGCATCCTGTTCTAATGATTCTGTCTTTGCTGCTGCTGCTAAGTCACTTCAGTTGTGTCCAACTCTGTGCGACCCCATAGACGAAAGCCCACCAGGCTCCCCCGTCCCTGGGATTCTCCAGGCAAGAACACTGGAGTGGGTTGCCATTTCCTTCTCCAATTCTTTGCTATAACTACATTTTATTATAATTAACTTTTTATGTATTTGACTCTCCAGTTGATTTTAAAGCCCCTTGATAGCAGAGGCTGTCTCTTTGGTTTCCCCAGCACACAGCCCAGAACCTGACACATAGTAAGTATTTAGTACCTGTTTCATGAATGAATAAATGAGTGAATGAAAAAAAAGCATTCACTGAGTGACTTCTTTAGCCCAAGTTTCAGTCTCAATATTTCTCTGTATAATATAGGTAATATTTTCTTATATGGGCTGATCTATAGTTGTGGAATATTTCAAATGTTGTTTCAGTCATGTGTGCTTTTATTTCTAACTAGACTCTAAAATCTGAAGGCAAGGGCAGGGATGGCTACTAAAGAACAGAGTTGGTGTCACCTAATGCTCATTGTCTTCCGTGTCTTTCAACATAAATGTAGAATGGAATACTGAAAAACAGTATTCTGCTTGCATGAAAAGTGCTGTTTGCATGAAAGATCTTTTTTTTTTTAAAGATCATATTTGGAATGAGAAGCCCCAAGTCCTAGAAGTTGCTTAGATCATAGTATCCCACTTCCTGATTCTTCAAAAAGACCAAGAGCATCCAGAGGACAGGGAGTGTCTTTTGTATTTTTGTGTCTCCAGGATCCAATAGATCGCCTCTCAGTAGTTGTCACTGGATAAATTTTTAATAGAAAAATAGAAGGAAGGAAGGGCAGATGGGAGGTGGGTGGGTGGAAGCAGGGAACTGAAGCTAGAGTTGAAAAATGATTTTGCCAAAATTTGCATCAGAATCCAGGTCTCTTCTTTTCCAACACAGCTCTGTTTCCACTAGATGGTTCACATTGTAAGCATTATGAGCATCGTCAAAAATGCCATCTATTTTCCTGTTCTGATGGCAATTTAATTAGGAGAGCAGTCGCTTTGCTTCGCTGCAGCTGTTTCCACCAGGGTACCTGAAATGCCAGTGCCCCAGCTGTCTTGATTGAGAGGCCTAGTTTGCAGGAAAACAAGACAAAATACTTTGCTGCCTTAATTCTAGTGGGAATTTAATTTAATTAGCATCTGATTTACACAATGCACTTCTGACAGCTGTGTTTGTGGAGTATCCGTGGAAGCAAGAAATTATCATCTATTGAAACCATCATCAAAGCTTATTTATCTTCCTGCTGCATCTTCCCAGCCTTCGGCTTTGGGGACTTCTGTGTGTTTATTGCACACTTCATGGAGGTTACAGTAAATAAAACTGTAGTACGTGCATAAGGATTTGCGGAGTGTTTAGTGCAGGCATGTTGCAAGGCCTTAATAGGATGAATCTGAAAATGAGGCTTTGGTGGGTTGATCAAAAGACAGGTGTTTTTTTAATGTTAGGTTCTAAGGATCATTAAGGATCTCAAATTAGAGAATCTTACCACCTGGGCCAAAGGAGCACTCGCAGAGGCAGCATTTGGGGCTTGCGCTTGCGCAATGCCGTCTGCTAGTCGCTGCTCTGGAAGGACCTGGTTGATCGTGGATGGGCTGAGCGCTGGGGCCTCTGCTCGAGCACCTGGAGCTGTCTTGGGAGAACCAAGGGACTGGTTTCAGGACCTTACCCCTGCTTATATTCCCCAAAGCCCGGCACACAGTAGATAGTTGTTGGATGAGAGAACAAGTGAATGTGATCAGCTTTAACTGAACTGGAGGCAGAACTTTTAATAAGCTTTGTCCAGGCATTCACTGTTCCCCCTGTGTTCAATACATCCATTATCTGAAGAATGATTAGCATGATTTTACAAATCACAATAATACTGGCAGGGGACTAACTAGATAAAGAGGTTTCTAACCAGGTACAGAGACGGGAGCTCACACATCTAAATAAGAGCTCAGGTATGGGTTGGGAGGGAGGCTCAAGAGGGAGGGGTATATGTATACTTAAGACTGATTCCCCTTGTTGTACAGCAGAAACCAATAAAATATTGTAAAGCAATTATCCTCCAATTAAAAATAAATTAAAAAAATAAAGCCACAGGAAAGTTTCAAAGAAGAGGTAGAAATAGAGATGTCTTGAATCATACAGATATTTTATGGGAGACAAATTTTTTTTGTTTTTTTCAGCAGTTATTTATTTGTTTATTTATTTGACTGTGTCAGATCTTAGTTGTCGCACTTGAAATCTTCGTTGCATCATGCAGGATCTTTCACTGTGTGCATAGACTCTAGTTGTACAGCGTGGGCTCCAAAGTGTGCAAGCTTCAGTAGTTGTAACAGACAAGTTTAGTTGCTCCACTACATGTGGGATCTTAGTTCCCTGACCAGGGACTGAACCCACATCCCCTGCACTGCAAGGAGGATTCTTAACCACTGGACCACCAGGAAAGTCCTGGGAGACAAATGTTTTGATAACAAGAGATAAAAGGTGGGAATCCCGAGAGAGAAAATTATATTAACAGAGTTGAAAAGGCGTGAAATAAGCTGATTTTAAGGATAAGGGAATTTGGCTTATAGAACTAGGATATGTATGGTTAAGTTAGGGCTAGGTTATGAATGACCTTCTTGAAGAATTTCAAATTTTACTCTGTAACATCTGTGGGACCTTTGAAGATTTTTGAGAAAGGGGGTGACCTGACTAGATTCATGGCTTAGAAGAAAAAACTCTGGCATTGTGGTAAAGAATAAACAAGCAGAGAGAAGGAAATTTTTCATGCCATCATGAGTTGGACAGAATTTCCGTGTTTCCACAGGTGAAGTAACAATGAAGAAATTGGTGCATCAGTAAAGCCTGGAAGCTTGGTTGCTGACTTGGAAATGAGTTTCGACATAACACAAAGGATAAATTGTCAGAATTTAGCAATGGATGGAGAAGGCAATGGCAACACACTCCAGTACTCTTGCCTGGCAAATCCCATGGACGGAGGAGTCTGGTAGGCTACAGTCCATGGAGTCGCTAAGAGTCGGGCACGACTGAGCGACTTCACTTTCACTTTTCACTTTCATGCATTGGAGAAGGAAGTGGCAACTCACTCCAGTGTTCTTGCCTGGAGAATCCCAGGGACAGGGGAACCTGGTGGGCTGCCGTCTCTGGGGTCGCACGGAGTCGGACACGACTGAAGCGACTTAGCAGCAACAGCAGCAGCAATGGACAGCTGAGAGTCAAGGTTGCCCCTTAGGTACCAAAGTTGCCAACTGGGCTGAAGGCAAGAAAGCTGATGCCTTTAGAAAGAAAGAAAAAAAGTCTAAAAAAGATATTGGTAAATATAGCATATGTTTCCTACTTTAGCATGTCATTAGTATACCTGGTATGTATACTAGGAGATTGAACCAGAACTCCTATAGTGAAAACACAGCGTCTTAACCACTGGACCACTGGGAAAGTCCCTGTCCTCCTAGCTTTTGAATACTCACTAAGCTTTCCTTTTAAAGGCCAAGATATTCTCCCTTCCCATTCACTTGAATCCTCTGTTGGGATCTGCTGGGTATTTCATCCACTCATTGTCCCCCAGCCAACTGAGTGGAGGACTTTTAGTTCTTACCATGTAGTTTTCTGTGATCACAATTAACCATGAGAAGAGAGAACTCCAGCCCAGGTACTTCTTCATAAATATTAGGATGGTGAACTTCTTTTGGAAACAATGGGTAGCCAAGATGAAAGGGTTTTGCATAACAATGTAAGCAGTTAAGCGTGTTTAAATCAGGACAGGATGAAAAATGTGAAGCAAAGAGAGCTGTCATTCACATTGCATAATGCAAACACCAACCAACTGGCAGTATAATAATTTGCTAAATATGGTTACAGTAACTTCCAAACTGTATGCTGGATACTAGCTGTATCAGTCGAGGTTCTCCAGAGAAAGAGAATCAAAAAGATTTATTTCAAGGGATTGATTGTCTTACACAATGATGGGGACTGACGAGTTCAAAATCCATATGGCAAGCCAACAGGCTGGAAACTCGGGCTGGATTTTTTTTTTTTAATTTATTTGTTTATTTTGGGCTGCACTGGGTCTTTGTTGCACATGCTTTCCTCTAGTTGTGGTGAGTGGGGGCTACTCCGTAATTGTGGTGCACCAGCTTCTCATTCGGAGAAGGCAATGGCACCCCACTCCAGTACTCTTGCCTGGAAAATCCCATGGACAGAGGGGCCTGGTAGGCTGCAGTCCATGGGGTTGCTAAGAGTCGGACACGACTAAGTGACTTCACTTTCACTTTCATGCATTGGAGAAGGAAATGGCCACCCACTCCAGTGTTCTTGCCTGGAGAATCCCAGGGACAGGGGAGCCTAGCAGGTTGCTGTCTATGGGGTCACACAGAGTCGGACACGACTGAAGCAACTTAGCAGCAACAACAGCGGCAGCAGCTTCTCATTGCGGTGGTTTCTCTTGTTGTGGAGGGGCTTCCCAGGTGGCGCTAGTGGTAAAAAATCTGCCTGTCAATGCAGGAGCCGAGTAGACCTGGATTTGATCCCTGAGTCAGGAAGATACCCTGGAGGAGGAAATGGCAACCCACTCCAGTATTCTTGCCTGGAGAATGCCATGGACAGAGAAGCCTGGTGGGCTACAGTCCATGGGGTCGCAAAGAATCGGACATGACTGAAGCTGCTTAGCACACACTCTTGTGGAGCCGGGCTCCAGGGAGTGCGGGCTGTAGTAGTTGGGACTCTTGGGCTCTAGAGCACAGGCTCTCAGTAGTTGTGGTGTGGGCTTAGTTGCTCTGCAGCATGTCAGATCATCTCAAATCACGGATTGAAACCCATGTCTCCTGCATTGGCAGACAGATTCTTTATGACTGAGCCACCAGGGAAGTTGGGTGGATTTGATGTTGCAGTCCTGAGGTAGAATTTCTTCCTCTTTGAGGAACCTCAGCTTTTCTCTCATAAAGCCTTTCAACTGATTAGATAAGGCCCATCCACAATATTGAGAGTAATGTCCTTTACATAAAGTCAACTGATTTTTAGATGTTAACCACATCTGCAAAATACCTTTATAGTAACACCTGGATTAATGTTTGATTAAATAACTGGGCGTTAGAGCCTAGCCAAGTTGACACATAAAACTATCCCATCAGCCAATGAGGAAGACTGATATTTCAATCAATTGCCTAAAATTAACGTTAATAAAGTTTGTATACGAAATTTCAAGGGACTTCCATTCTGGTCCAGTGATTAAAAACCCACCTGCCAATAGAGGGGACATAGGTTTGATCCCTGGTCTGGGAAGATCCCACATGCCATGCAGCTACTAAGATCATGCACCATGACTACTGAGTCCATGTGCTGCAACTCCTGAAGCCCAAGCGCCTAGAGCCTGTGCTCCAAACAGGAGCACTCCAGACGTGAGAACAAGGGAGTCACTGCTGTGAGAAGCCTGCACACTGCACCGAAGAGTAGCCCCCACTTGAAGACACTAGAGAAAATCCGCACAAAGCAATGAAGACCCAGCACAGCCAAAAATAAATAAACAGAAATAAAGTTTCAAGAACTACCTTTCTTTGAACTTGAAGATGTATGTTCCCCACCATCAAGGCATTCTTGGGAGACATTTTGTTCTTGGGAGTCATTTTTCTCTGTTACTGAAACTTTTTCCCCAAGACTGATAAAGACCATCATGAAACATTTATCTTAGAAGACATTTTATACAGAAATCCACTCAATTCTAAATAGAATTTTGTTTCTACTACTTTGCCCTGATTTATACAGCTTGTTGGCCTGAGGCCGTCTTGAAGATGACAAAGTAAATGTGTCAGGTAAATTGTGTCCACTTCCTTTCAAATGATTTGTTGGGGAACCTTAATCTTCTTTTTCTCAGTATAAATCCTGTCCACTCAAATTAAATTCAGACTGATGTCACTCCCACTTTGTCCCCAACATAAATGAAATCATATACAGAAGATTTTCCCTAAAGAGATTTCAACATTCTTTTTCCTCTTGTGCCTGAAAAGCTGATAACTGTGTTTGCTAGCTCTTGGCAAGCCTGCATAAGTTGCCTGAGAAACAGAATGGTTAAAGGTGTGGTTGCCTTCATTTTGCTGTAGGTATAATAAATAATTATATCTTGTGGTTGGAGATGGGGCAGTTTGGCAGAAGACAGAAACTTTTACAGGAATAATTGAAGGGTATCATCTCCCACAAGCCTGCAAAGATGAAAAAGACCCAAACAATTCTTGGCAGGCTGTTCATCCAGGGTAAGATGCTCAAATGATGTTTGGCGGTATGGAGATAAAGGGTAGACGCCTGCGTGCATTTGCCAGACAGCTTCTCTCATCACTTCAGACTTCTTGAATTTCCACTCTCAAGGTTAAGGTTTAGGGTGACTCCATCATTAGAAAAGAAAGATAATAAAATGAACTTTGATTTGCCTATACTACACACAATGAAGTGTGGTGGCAGTAACCTAAAACATTAAGAAATCAGAATGATCATTAAAATTTAGTTGATCGATTAAATCAACAAACTTTTGCTACTTAACTGGTTAGTTGGGGATACTTTTGGCTGGCAAGGATCTTGGGTTTAAACATCATTGGAAGGGAAGTTAGTTAGCCCTTTCCCAACGTATCTTTGGATCTTGGGAGCTGCCAGATAGAGCTGGGCACATACTCTTTAGCATCCATCAATCTACAAAAGGTAGAGATGACTCCTGGGAGGAAAGTGACTCAGATTGGAACTCCTTCTCCAAGGTTCAGTGATATAAAAATGAGGTAGAATGAACTGAAATGATACTGACCAAGGTTAGGTGTCATGGAAGGAGATAAAGACTCAAGAGGAAACCCTCTGTGAAAAGAGGTGGGGTCTGGAGTGGTGACAAGTACTGTTCTTTGTCTAGATTATTGGTAGACAGTGTTCCAGTTATAGGGCATGACTAATGGTAGACTCTCATCCTACTAAGTCAATCTGACATTATGATTGTGTTTTGGGGAAAGTGGCCATGGGTCTGTAATATCACCAGAATTGTACTTTCTAGGAGGCTTGTTCTTTTTTTTTTTTTTGGCTAGGATGCTCATGATTAATATATCAGAGACTGTTTTCCTGGTCCATTGATGACCCATTTGGGTAAATAAACTGGTGGAAAATATAGGAATGGATAATGGTGGTAATAATTTTGGTCAGACATCTGATGCCAACAGCCAACTCATTGGAAAAGACCCTGATGCTGGGAAAGATTGGGGCAGAAGGAGAAGAGGGCGTCAGAGGATGAGATGGCTGGATGGCATCACTAATGCAATGGATGTGAACTTGGGCAAACTTCAGGAAATGGTGAGGGACAGGGAGGCCTAGTGTGCTGCAGTCCATGGGGTCGCAAGGAGTTGGACACAACTGGGTGACTGAACAACAGCAACAATGGTGGCAAAAGAGACAGCCAGACTAAACTTGCAGGAGATGATCGCCTGGATAGGCCCCAACACAACACAATAAGGCAGGAGGAATAACGGATGCAACTCAGCGTGATCAGTCTAGCCTTGAGGAGTAAGGCAGAATTCTGGCACTTTGGGAGCATTGTGACTTGAAGTCAGCTGGCTGCTGAATAGAGGTTCCCATTAACCTGAAGCCATCCATTCCAGGAACTCTGAAACCTTGACTGATGGGAGCAGGGCTTCCAAGAATGAAAGACAATGAAGAGCCCAAGTTCCTAGAGAGACCTGGGGCCCCAGTGGCAGCAAGACAAAATTAGGAAATTATTGTTGTTACCTTTGCGGCCCATCTCAGATGCATTTCAAGTGGGCCCCCTTCAAGGAGATGTATATCCAGGTGATTAGGCCAGGCGGCGACGTCAGAGGTCTGAAGGGCCCCAGTTTCCCAAAGCCTCCTGAAACAATGTTTACTATCCATAGACATTCCAGGAAACTGGAACAGGAAAATGGTATGGAGAGGCTGGGACATGGGCTCTTGGAGACAAGTCGTATGCCTAATAGCAAAGCCTAACCTACCCAGTGCGGAACAGAGGTCAGGCTTACCTGACAGCCTTAGGGGTGGGGAGCAGGCAGGCTGGCTAGGATATCCTCCAACTGAGTCACCAAGGAGCCCTCGTTGCCGGAGAAGCCCAGGTCTAATCAAGCAGCAAGTTCAAATGTGGACTGTCACCCACTCAGAGTGATGGGAGTAGGGGGTTGTTGTGGCCTCTCCATGTGGCCTCATATCATTCAGAAATCTAGCCCAACCTTCTTTACAACATGAAGCTTTCTAAGAGGACAAGCGTCCAGGTGCAAGTGCTTATCAAGCATCCAGTTGCGTCATATTTGCTACTCTCTCTTTACCCAAGCAAGTAACATAGCCAAGGCCATAGTCAATGTAGGTGAGGCTATATGAGGACATGAATTCCAGAAGGCATTGTTCTTTGGGGACCTTCAATATAACAGTCTATCGGCTCAGTCCCATTAGTCATGTCTGACTCTTTGCAACCTCATGGACTGTAGTCTGCCAGGCTCCTCTTTGCATGGGACTTTTCAGGCAAGAATACTGGCGTAGATTACCATTTCCTCCTCCAGGGGGCCTTTCCAGCCCAGAGATTAAACCCACATTTCCTGCATCTCTTGCATTGGCAGGCAGATTCCTTACCACTGAACCACCTGGAAAGCCTATAAGTCATTAATTAGGCATTAGCAACTAATATTCACAGTTTTAAAAAGAGTTTTCATATTTATTATTTCAGTGTGTTTAACAATAACTCTTGAGAAACAAATAAAACCCCCATTTTACAAAGAAAGAAGTAGAGGCTCAGAAATTAAGACATCTAAAATTATACAACTAGTAAGAAGCAGAATTGAAACTTGAACCCAGGTCTTATTATTGCAAAACCTATAGTTTTGTATATCATAGCTACCTTTGGCCAGTACAACCTGTGTTACGCACTTATGATTTCCATGTCTGATCTTTACAGTTTTCCAAAATTTGTTGACAAGTTAACGAGAGAGTCATTTACTTTTTCCAAATACTTTCTGTAGGACTTAGATTGCCATTTATTTTTTATGTGTTTGGGGAAAAATGCACCCAACTCTCAAAGATTGCTATGTCGTAACAGAGTTATTAGCAATGTTTGCTTATTGGGGAAAGCAAGCCTCAAGTAAACCAGCACAGCTGTAGGGAAGGACATCCCTTATGTGAAACCCCAAAAGAAAGTTTTATTTAGACTTTATGATGCCCAAAGTTTCTTTTTAGGAACAGAGGGTTCTTTTCTACATCCTTGCCACCTGACAAAGAGTTTTGGCCTAAAACTCCCATGTCCAAGTTCCCTAAGGCATTTATGTGCTGTGCTATGCTGTCCTTAGTCACTTCAGTCATGTCTAACTCTTTGCAACCCTATGGACTGTAGCCCACCAGTCTCCTCTGTCCATGGGATTCTCCAGGCAAGGATACTGGAGTGGGTTGCCATGCCCTCTTCCATAAGGCACTTACACTACTATGCAAATATCAATACTAACAGCCCACAACTGATGGACAGGACTTGCACCACTGGGGTGGAGTTGGGTTTCAGGGCTTATAAATAAAAATGTATATTGAGAAAGAAACCACAATTGTTCTTATGATGGCTTGCAATTCCTGGCTAGTGGAGAATAAATCACAAAGAGATTAAGATCAGATCTGGCTCAGAAGCACCACCTGTGGTGCTGTTGCCATGGTAATCAATGACCAGGGAACAGAAATCCAGGGGAACCATAGCCTGGCTGCCCATCAGGAGCTGGAATCTGCCATCGGGCCCTCCCTGGATGAGGTGCTCCACTGAGAAATGCCCTCCGCAACATCCTGTAGTCTTGTTCCATACTCACGGCCCCTGGCCTCCAGGTGACATTTCTCATTAGGAACACTGGCTGGTTGGGCCTTTGATCCATTCTCTTCACTTCCCTTGTCACTTTGCTAATATAAAGAGAAATAAGGAAATGTTTACCTGTAAACCCAATACCTCTGACCTCTACATCTTATAGAGACACCCTTCTAAGAAGCTTCTCATATAAGCAATCTCAGGTTTCACACCACCTTCTACAACCTATCTCGTGATGTTCTAACTTCACACCAGAGGCAAATATGAATAAGCTTCATGGGGTAAGGCACCTTAGAAAAATAAGTCAGTGATCATGGGGGTTCAGTGAAACTGCAGTACGTGAAATACCATGTGGGAAATGCTCCTCTCTATAGGCCCAGATCCGGAGAAGGCAATGGCACCCTACTCCAGTACTCTTGCCTGTAAAGTCCCATGGACGAAGGAGCCTGGTAGGCTGCAATCCATGGGGTCGCTAAGAGTCAGACACGACTGAGCGACTTCACTTTCACTTTTTACTTTCATGCATTGGAGAAGGAAATGGCCACCCACTCCAGTGTTCTTGCCTGGAGAATCCCAGGGATGGGGGAGCCTGGTGGGCTGCTGTCTATGGGGTCGCACAGAGTCGGACACGACTGAATCGACTTAGCAGCAGCAGCATAGACCCAGACCAGAAACACCCAACATTCCCATCTCAGGGCTCTTGCTGTCCCCATCAGGATGTGACATACCTTACTTTGTGTTCTACAGTACTCATTTAACATATACTGGTACTTGGGCTGATGAAGACCAAAGAAGACAGCAAATCTTTCACCAAGAAATTCACAGGCTAGAAGAAAGAAGAAGCACTTTGGTAAGCTGAATTAAGAATGAAAGCTTAGAGTCTGTGGACATGCCAAGAGTTTCAACTAGCCCACAGATTGTCTATTATTACACTTACCTTCAAGGCTGACAAGATATTTTAATTCCTGTAGACTCTCACAAATTTTGGGAATCAAAGGGAATTTGTTAAATCTTGTATCTTCACATAGGGTGGCTTCTAAACTATATTTTTCTGGTGAGTATATCAAGAGATCTTCAAAATACTTAATAACAAGTACAGGTCCTGAGCAATCAGAATAGATGTTGTCCATTTACACGTGTGTCATCTGATCATCAGCTGTGAGTACATTGCAAATGATACCAAAAATTAAATCCAGTATTACCAAGACCCATGTCAGAAATTCTTCCATGCATCAAAAAAAACTCTTCCCTAAGCAGCAATTTAAGTAAAGCTTTCTTTATCTGTCTTCACTTCAGTAGTAAGGTGGCTTGCAGCCTCAGGGATTGTTAGAGTCAGGAATAAAGGGTTAGCATGAATAATGAGTGGTTTCCAGAAGGTCTTTCCTAGAGATGTTCTCTCTTAAAAGTACAGGGCTAGAGGACTTCCTTGGCAGTCCAGTGGTTAAGACTTCTCTTTCCGATTCAGGGGGTGCAGGTTTGATTCCCGGTGGGGGAGCTAAGATCCCACAGGTCTTGTGGCCAAAACCCCAAAACATAGAACAGAAGCAATAATGTAACAAATTCAATAAAGACTTTAGAAATGAGCCACATCAAAACATGTAGGACTTCTGATGCACCTCCTCCCATTAGAGGACTTTGTGATTCCCATGCTTTGTTCCACTTCTAAAGATACCGCTCATACAGACATCAAAATGACGCCTTCTATTTTTTTTTAATGTGCTTTATCCTTTCAGAAATACTCTAGCTTTTTAATCTCTTTGTTTGCCATAGTGCCCAGTACATGTGCATAAGAGAAGTTTCTAAAATATTAGCATCTCAGGACGTTTTCCTGTTTATGATCTACTAGAATTTTAAATTGAAGAAATTAGTTACCAGTGTCATCTGGGTTCCAGTTCTCACCAAAGTCTCTGTGTAGAGATCAGGATATTGACTGTTAACATATTTATGCCTCCACTATAGTCTGGAACCCCCAGGCAGAAGCTCTTTAAGACTACAGTTCTATATGGAACCCAGAGGTGGAAAGATTCCCCGTGTGTCCTATCCCCGTCATCTGAAATCAAAGCCCAACGTGGAAATCACTGTAGTCCCCATTCTCCTTCACACTTTCATATTGTTGTGCTGAGTTTTCCTTTTTTTAACATGACCTGATCTTTTAAGTTTCCATCCCTCACTGACTAAAGCAACTTAGCAGGCACACACAAGGATCGCTAAAGTAATTTTCAAATTACTAACCCTCTGTTGCTGCTGCTGCTAAGTCGCTTCAGTCATGTCCGACTCTGTGCGACCCCATAGACAGCAGCCCACCAGGCTCCCCCGTCCCTGGGATTCTCCAGGCAAGAACACTGGAGTGGGTGGCCATTTCCTTCTCCAATGCATGAAAGTGAAAAGTGAAAATGAAGTTGCTCAGTGGTGTCTGACTCTTAGCGACCCCATGGACTGCAGCCCACCAGGCTCCTCTGTCCATGGGATTTTCCAGGCAAGAGTACTGGAGTGGGGTGCCATTGCCTTCTCCACTAACCCTCTACCTTGATCTAAAAGTACTTAGGGCTCATACCATCTGACTAAATCACCCTTAATGTAATTTAAGGTCACCCTGGTGACCTTGGGGTCACCCTTTCATGGTCCCCAAGCTGGCATTGGCCAGACATACTTTCAGAACTCTCTTAAGGTGTCTCCTCCAGAGGTCACCATTCCTGAGTACTCCAGTCTATAGTCCATATATACCTCCTACCCTGGGAAGTGTAACAACAAAGCATCATTATAAGCATGTTTACTGGCCAGTATTATTCATCGAATATTAAGGTCCTTGAAAGCAAAGACTGTCATTTGTCTTTGAGTCCCAGGGACCTGCACAGTGCTGAGCATATGAGTATTCAGTAAATGTTTATTTAATGAATGAACGGCAATCAATTCCTAAGAGCTATGCTTTCTATTTTCTCAGATTTTAAAAGTTGTTTTCCCTCCATCATATACACATGTTTGGTTAGTTGCTCAGTTGTGTCCAACTCTTTGCAACCCTGTGGACTGTACTCTGCCAAGCTCCTCTGTCCATGGGGTATTTCAGGCGAGAACACTGGAGTGGGTTGCCATTTCTTTCTCCAGGGGATCTTCCTGACCCAGGGATCTAACCTGCCTCACATTGCAGGCAGATTCTTTACCCACTGAGCCACCAGGGAAGCCCATCATATACATAAGTATATATGAATTAGAACGAAGTGAGTAATTAGATGTTGCCAATTGTGTTTTTTTTAACTGGTGAAAGTCAAACAAAACAAGATTTACTATTCATTTTTTATAAATAAATAAATACAGGAGCCCCGGTGGCTCAGAGGGTAAAGGGTCTGCCTGCAGTGCAGGAGACCTGGGTTCAATCCCTGGGTCAGGAAGATCCCCTAGAGAAGGAAATGGCAACCCACTCCATTATTCTTGCCTGGAGAATCCCATGGATGGAGGAGCTTGGCAGGGTACAGTCCATGGGGTCGAAAAGAGTTGGACACAGCTGAGTGACTTCACTTTCATTTTCTCTTATAAATAGCCACTTAGGCCATTCATTATCTCCTTGAGAGAGGTCAATAAAAGTCTTACTAATAGTAGAATGATTATGACAAGGGAACTGGGAACTGTGTCAGATAACAATAGTTAAAATCAAGAAAGAACTTGGAAGTTTATTCATGTCAAGAGTCCACTCAGTGAGGACTGACTATTGTCTTCAAATGTTTGAAACTCTGTCCTATGAAAGAGGAATCTAGATCGGTTTTGTCTGGCCTTTAAAAGAGACAATTAGGATCAAGGGGGAAAACTCTAAAAGAAGATTTAAAGGAAGATAGAGTTTACTAACAAGAGCTGGGAAAAGATGGCAAGGTCTCCCTGAAGATGTGAGGCTCTATGCCTTCAGGAATGTTCCAGTGTAGATCTGGAAGTGAACAGATCTTCAGAATGCTGTGGAGTGGATTAAACCACTTCAAGTCTCGTCTAACTCTGAGGGTCTATAAGCCTGTATTTATGACAGAAAAAACAAACAAACAAACCCACCATAGCAGTACTTACTAGAAAATGAGGTTCTTGCTATTTGCCCTGCACAAAACCATAGGTAGGGCCCCCAGGCAAGTTTAGACTAAAAAAGAACAAGAAAGGGAAACCAGGTTAGAGTAATTAATAACAGAAGTGATGACTGCAGAATCTGCAGTATAGAGGCTTCAACATGCTTTGTAATAGGTTCCATTTTCTCTTTTATAGATGAGAAAACGAAGATGATCAAAATTATAAGCTGATTGTACACAGCTCCAGAAAGCAAACCAGAACAAGGAGTTAGCTTAAAACTATTTTTGACAAAACTTGTTGGTTTTATCTCTCATTCACTCAGCCCCCATGTTCACTAATAATGATAATCTAAACTTACAGGATCAAGTGTTGAATTTGTTGTCTGTTCATTTTCTTCCTCTTCCTCCTCCTCTGTGCTATATTCTTCCATGATGTCTCCATCAGCAAAATGGATAATTCTTCTGGGAGTTGTCCTTTTGGAAGGTCCACTCTCCTCTAGTTCTAACTGCTGGAAATTGTCTTTTTCCATAAGGAAATAACTAGTAAGTGAAAATCAGGACACTTTAGAACAAGTTGTCCAGGAGAGTGTTATATAGCAGAGACATGTCTAGTCATTTTCTTTTTCCTTTTTGGCCATTTTGTGCAGTGTGTGGTATCTTAGTTCCCCAACCAGGGATCAAACCCTCACCCTCTGCAGTGCACAGGCAGAGTCTTAACCACCAGGGAAGTCCTTGCTGATTATTTGGTTATTCTTGATGGACTGTGAAGACAAAGAGTTCACAGGTAATCACAACCATGATCTCATCAGTTCTTCAAATCTAATACAGGACTGTCTAGCTCTGTACCAAAATGGAAAAGGTTTAATTAGCAGTGAAAATGTGAACTTTAGGTCTTCAAACAAATATGTCAGCAGGGTTCCTTTACACCTTATTAATTGCAAAATCCACAGCTGCTAGTGGGGAGTGTCCTTCACCCTGCGGAAATTCCTCAGTCATTTCAATAAATACTGAGAAGCAATACAAGTAGTGGTGAAGAGTACAATCTTTACACAAAACAGCTGAAAATATTTGCCAAGTATATATCTGATAAGGAACTTATTTTGAGAACATATTTTTTAAAAACCACTGCAATTTATAAAATATAAACAACTCGATTTAAATAGGGGCAAAGAATTTGAATAGACACTTTACCAAAGATTTATAGGTGGCAAATAAATTTAGGAGAAGTGCTCAATGTCAGTCATTAGAGAAATACAAGTGGAAACCATATGTCATATCATAACATAGTCACTGGAAGGCAAAAATTAAAGACTAACAATGCCAAGAGATGAGGAGTAAATGAAGCAACTAGAACTGTCATATGTTGCTTGCTAGTGGGATTGCAATGGCACCCCACTCCAGTACTCTTGCTTGGAAAATCCCATGGACGGAGGAGCCTGGTAGGCTGAAGTCCATGGGGTTGCTAGAGTCGGATATGACTGAGCAACTTCACTTTTACTTTTCACTTTCCTGCATTGGAGAGGGAAATGGCAACCCACTCCAGTGTTCTTGCCTGGAGAATCCCAGGGACGGAGGAGCCTGGTGGGCTGCCATCTATGGGGTCGCACAGAGTCAGACATGACTGAAGTGGCTTAGCAGCAGCAGCAGTGGGACTGCAAATGGTATGGCCACTTTGGGAAACAGTTTGTATATGTGTGGGTCAGGTGTGTCCAATTCTGTGACCCTACTGGAGTTGGTGTGCCATTTTCCTCCTCCATGGGATCTTCCCAACCCAGGGACTGAACCTGATCTCCTGTGTCTCCTGCACTGCAAGTGGATTCTTTACCTGCTAAGCCATCAAGGAAGCCTAGAAAACAATTTGGAAGTTTCTTAAAAACATATACTTAACCATATAATCTTGTAATTCCACGTCTAGATATTTACCCAAGAGAAACAAAAACATATGTCAGTATAAAGATGTATATGTGAACATTCTTATCAACTTTATTTATAAGAGCCCCAAACTGAAAACAATCCATATGTCCATCAGCTGGTAAAAAGATGAACAAAATGTGGTATGTCTATGCAATGCAATACTGCTCAGTGATTAAATGTTACTGGACAACAAATATTTGCAATACTCTGAAGCAATCTCAAGAGCATCATGCAAAGTAAAAGATGCCAGATACTGTATGATTCTGTTTATTTGAAATATTAGTAGTAGAACACAGATCAGTGTTTGCTAGGACTGAGAGGATGGAGAAGACTGACTACAAAGGGGCCATGGGAACTTACGAGGGTGAGGGGACTGTTCTCATAGATAGCATGATTGTAGTGATGGTTGGAGAAGGCAATGGCACCCCACTCCAGTAGTCTTGCCTGGAAAATCCCATGGACGGAGGAACCTGGTAGGCTGCAGTCCATGGGGTCGATACGAGTCGGACACGACTGAGTGACTTCACTTTCACTTTTCACTTTCATGCATTGGAGGAGGAAATGGCAACCCACTCCAGTGTTCTTGCCTGGAGAATCCCAGGGACGGCGGGGCCTGGTGGGCTGCCATCTACAGGGTCACACAGAGTCGGACATGACTGAAGCGACTTAGCAGCAGCAGCAACAGCAGTAGCTGTTGTGAAGTACTTATCACTTAATAGTGTGTATATATCAGACACTGCTCTAATTTAGTAAGTACACTATTTTCTTTATTTTTTTTTTAAGAGCAAAACACCTAACACTATTTTCTTAATATTTCATATATTATAAGATTATATCAGCAAACATGGGAGGCTGAGCTGATGTGGAAGAATTTTCCTTCCTGTTCGAAACATACAGAAATGCTGGATAAAATTAAACAAACAAAACATTAAATCAGGCTGCCCTTAAGGAAGTAATAAAGAGAGAGAGTCAGGGAGAGAGGAAGGGAAGGACTAAGGGAGGTGGGAAGGAAGGAGGAGGAAAAGAGGAGAAAAGGAAGAAAAATAGAAAGCCAGGTTAGGTGTTAGGAAAAGAGAGGAAACTCAAAATCATATCATGAGCTGAAACTGAGATGGTTCCTGGAATTTCAGAATTAGATATAGGCCTTGAGGCTAGGGCTTTAATACTGGTGTGGAGAGGACAGAGTCTTAAATCACAAATCCCATGAGTGTAAGGGGATGAAATGAAGCAACCTGCATAAAACTAAGATAATAAAGTACCATCTTATTATAAAATATGGAGGAGAAAAACTATCTGCTGGTCTATAAAAGTGGCAAAATAATTTATCATCTCTCAAGGCAACATGGGTAGAAATAGTCACATGAAAAACACTATGGGCCACGTGAGCCCCGGGCCAGGACCACATACTGGCTTGTGGCCCGAGTTCATAGTCCTCATCTGGTCCTGAAATGAAGCTGAGTGACCTGAAGTCATCGAAGTCCACAGAACTCTCAGATGCAAATGCAAATAACGCTGGAGAGAGAGTTCAACCAGACTGGGAACGCTGGACCTCCACTGCAAAAAACACCCTACGCAGGCACTCACTGCAAATACTTGGAAATCATATGACCAAACCAACCATCAGGAGGAGGGTTCAGCAAATGAAATGGAAAAATTTGGGAGAGCCCTCATCCAAGAATGAGGAACGATAAACATGAAGCTTTAAAAATGAAGGATGAGTTTTAAAATCTTTTAAAAAGCTTTAAAAGTGATGGAGATTCAGTGATCAAGGCTTCACCTTCCAATGCGAGGGGTATGAGTTTGATCTCTGGTTGGGGAGCTAAGATTGCCCATGCCTCGGGGCCAAAAAACCAAAACATAAAACAGAAGCAGTATTGAACAAATTCAATGAGGACTTTTTAAAAAAAATGGTCCACATTAAAAAATCTTTAGAAATGAATGTGTTTAATATATTCCAAAAGGTAAAGGAAGCAAAACATTATAAAATCCAAAAGGAGCAGGTTGATTTGAAAAATAACCAAACAGAAATTCCAGAAATGAAATATATAGGACCATAGGATAGGTTGGATGTAGATTGAACATAGTAAAGAAATTGGAGGAAATCTCTCATAAAACACATATGTATGTGTGTACATATACACGCATACATATACATATACATATATATTCTGTTACCATGAAATATGTACTTCCCTGGTAGCTCAGACAGTAAAAGCGTCTGCCTACAATGTGGGAGACCCGGGTTAGATCCCTGGGTTGGGAAGATCCCCTGGAGAAAGAAATGGCAACCCACTCCAGTACTCTTGCCTGGAAAATCCCATGGACAGAGGAGCCTGGTAGGCTACAGTCCATGGGGAAGCAAAGAGTCGGACATGACTGAGCAACTTCACTACCATGAAACATATATTAAAATATATATACATAGTCTGTTAAGATGAAAGCAAAGTTATGAGCTAAGGAATAGATGAGAAAATTCAGTATACATTTAATGGAAGTTCTGAAAGAAGTGAATAGAAATAATGGGGGAGGTAATGTTTGAAGAGGTAATGGCTATGAATTTTTCATATTTGAAGAAAGACACAAATCTTCAAATATTAGTAACATGAGTATACTAAGATGGATAAAAGAAAATCAAACCTGATCATAGAAATTATGGAAAATCTTAGACTTCCCTGGTGGTCCAGTGGTTAAGAACCGGCCTGCCAATGCAGGAGGCATGGATTTGACCCCTGCTCTGGGAAGCCTCCACATGCCATGGGGCAGCTAAGCCTATGAGCCACAACTACTGAGCCCACGCTCCAGAGCCTGTGCTCTGCAACAAAAAAGAAGTCACCTGAAATGAGAAGCCCGAGCACTGCAACTAGAGAAAGCTCTCATGCAGCAATGAAGATGCTGTGCAGTCAAAAATAATAAATAAAATGTTAAAAACAAATAAATAATAGAAAGTATGGAAAATCTTAAATTTTATAATAGATGGGCAGATTAGCATCAATTGAGATCAGAAGATAATTGATGATTGCCATGAAGAACTCAATATCCATAAACAACAAGGTCTGACTGTATAGCACAAGGAACTATATTCAATATTTTGTCATAATCTGGAAGGGAAAAGAATCTGATAAATTATGTACATAATATACACACACATATTTTCTGGTGTACATTTATAACCAACTATACTTGGATAAAAAATTGAAAACATTTTTAGAAAAGAATTCAATATCTAGCTAAACAATTATTATTTTTATTAGGTTGGGGCAAAGTAATTTTGGTTTTGCATTGTTGACACTTGCCTTTGATACTGGAATACATTCTTAAATAAATGTGGCTATGTTATAGAGGAGACTGAAAAAGTTGGCTTAAAACTCAACATTCAGAAAACTAACATCATGTATCCAGTCCCACCACTTCATGGCAAATAGATGGGGAAACAATGAAAACAGTGACAGATTTTATTTTGAGGGTCTCCAAAATCACGGCAAATGGTGACCGTAGTCATGAAATTAAAAGATGCTTGCTCCTTGGAAGAAAATCCATGACAAACCTAGACAGCATATTAAAGAACAGAGACATTACTTTGCCGACAAAGGTCTGTATAGTCAAAGCTATGGTTTTTCCTGTAGTCATGGATGGATGTGAGAATTGGACTATAAAGAAAGTTGAGCACTGAGGAATTATGTTTTTGAACTGTGGTGTTGGAGAAGACTCTTGAGAGTCCCTTGGAGTACAAGTTGATCCAACCAGTCCATCCTAAAGGAAATCAGTCCTGAATGTTCATTGGAAGGACTGATGCTCAAGATGAAACTCCCATACTTTGGCCACCTGATGAGAAGAACTGACTCATTTGAAAAGACCCTGATGCTGGGAAAAATTGAAGGCGGGAGGAAAAGAAGACGACAGAGGATGAGATGGTTGGATGGCATCACCTACTCGATGAACATGAGTTTGAGTAAGCTCAGGGAGTTGGTGACGGACAGAGAAGCCTGGCTTGATGCAGTCCATGGGGTTGCAAAGAATAGGACACAACTGAGTGACTGAACTGAACTGAACTGAATGTGCATTTCTTCGCCTTTTTTTTTTTTTTTTTTTGCCAATGACTTATTACTTGCTGCTTATTTTATATGTATCTTAGACTATGGAAATGGTTAGACAAAAAGCAAATTTGAGCGATTTCCTTTTTCGAGTTCAAAATGGGTCGTATAGCAGCAGCGACAACTCACAACATCAGCAATGCATTTGGCCCAGGAACTGCTACTGAATTACAGTGCAGGGGTGGTTCAAGAAGTTTTGCAAAAGAGATGAGAGCCTTGGAGATGAGGAGTGCAGTGACCAGCCATTAGAAGTTGATAAAAACTAATTGAGAGCCATCATTGAAGTTGATCCTCTTAAGTTGCTGAAGAACTCAACGTCAGCCACTTTATGGTTGTTCAGCATTTGAAGCAAATTGAAAAGGTGAAAAAGCTCACTAAGTGTGTTCCTCATGAGCTGACCACAAATCAAAAAAATCATCGTTTTGAAATGTCATCTTGTCTTATTTTAGGCAACAACAACGGACCATTTCTTGATCAGATTTTGACGTAGGATGAAAAGTGGATTTTTATATGACAACTGGTGACAACCAGCTCAGTGGTTGAACCAAGAACCTCCAAAGCACTTCCATAGCCAAATTTGCACCCCAAAAATGTCATGGTCACTGGCAGTCTGCTGCTGGGCTGATCCACTACAGCCTTCTGAATTTCATCGAAACCATTACATCGAAGTATGCTCAGCATATCAAGGAAATGCACTGAAAACTGCAACAGTTTCAGTCTGCATTGGTCAATAGGAAGGGCCCAATTTTTTCCAAGGCAATGCCTGACTGCACATGGCACAACCAACACTTCAAAAGTAGAACAATTTGGGCTTCAAAGTTTTGCTTCATTCGCCATATTCACCTGACCTTTTGCCAACTACCGCTTCTTTAAGCATCTTGACAACTTTTTGAAGGGAAAACGCTTCCACAACCGGCAGGATGCATAACATGAGTTTGTAGAATCCTGAAGCATGGATTTTTACACTACAGGAATAAACAAACATTTCTTGTGGGCAAAAATGTGTTGATTGTAATGGTTCCTATTTTGATTAATAAAGATATGTTTGAGCCTAGTTATAATGATTTAAAATTCACAGTCTGAAACCACAATTACATTTGCACCAACTTAATAATTGATTAGTCTCAGGTGTACAGCAAAGTGATTCCATTTTTTGTATGTATATTATTTCAAACTCTTTTCCACTACAGGTTATTACAAGATATTGAATATAGTTCCCTGTGCTATACAATAGGTCTTTGTGTTTATTTTATATATAATAAAATGTATTTGTTAATTTCAAACTCCTAATTTACTCCTCCCCGCTCCCCACTTTCCCCTTTGGTAATCATATATTTGCTTTCTACACCTGTGAGCTTATTTCTGTTTTTAAATAAGTTCATTTGTATCATTATTTTTAGATTCCTCATATAAGTGATATCATATGATACTTGTCTTTCTCTGTTCGACTTACTTTACTTAATATGATAATCTAGGTCCATCCATGCCAGCTAAACAGTTATTGAGAATGAAATAATGGCATTTTATGACCTATAAAAACGTAGTTAACCATTCCTGCATCTTCACTGAATGAATAATATAAAATTATATGTCAGTTAGAAGGCAAGTGAGCACAGAAGCAAGAGATTCGAGAAACAAATGTAAATATGTGAGTAATCACCAAGTCGCTTCAGTCGTGTCCGACTCTGTGCGAGCCCATAGACGGCAGCCCACCAGGCTCCCCCGTCCCTGGGAGTCTCCAGGCAAGAACACTGGAGTGGGTCGCCATTTCCTTCTCCAATGCATGAAAGTGAAAAGTGAAAGTGAAGTTGCTCAGTCGTGTCTGACTCTAGCGACCCCATGGACTGCAGCCTACCAGGCTCCTCTGTCCATGGGATTTTCCAGGCAAAAGTACTGGAGTGGGGTGCCATTGCCTTCTCCAATAAGTGAGTAAACAAAGTGACAAATCTTAATAGTGACTCTTAAAAACTCTGTTTTGGTATGGCATAGCGTAAGAACAAAGAAGTATTAAGTATTAGACAATAATAACAAAAATATGAGGGGCTGACCTCTTTAAGTATTGTTTTGAAATAGGAGAGGATTAGTGTGCATGTTGACAATTTAAAGGCAACTAGAAAAATAATGGAATTAGAATATATAGCTCACAGCCAGTTGGAAAAAATCAAAGGAAATGAACATCCCACAGAAGGCAATAAAGAGGGAAGAAAGAGAGCAAAGGAAAAGCATGAAAAATGAAAACACCAGAAATAATTTCCAATAAAATATTAGAAAAAATTCCAAATAAGTCAGTGGTCATAATACATATAAGTCAATTATCAGCCACCTATCAAAATGAAAAACAGCAGATTGAATTCTTTTAAGATTTTATGGGCAAGAAAATCTTATTGAATACACACATACATATATATGTTTATGTATGTATGAATCAGTCACCAGATTGGTACAATGCTGAATTTATGCCGCTGTCAGAGTTAGCAAAAATTGTCAAGAGTTAAATTTGTTATCTAAACCAAGGTGACGTGAGACCCTCTCAGCCCAGGGTCCCCTGAGGAGTCTCAGGGATGCACATGGTGTTTCCTGACTGACTTAGTGGCAGTGTATCACAAAAGAGTCTTGCTAAGGAGAAGGAAGAGTTGGTACCACTTAGTTTCTGATGCCAAAGACCAGCAAAAAGCAAAACAAACAAACAAAACATTGTAACTTGGTGTTTAAATATGCTGAGCCTAATACTACTGCAAAACTAAATATTGTCAGTGCTGTGAGAAATAAAGCATTCCATATGATCAGAAGAAATTTAAAACATTTTCAAAAAACAACTCACCAATGTTATTCCTCTGCTTTTTCTTTCATTGCTCTAACTGGTTATGGTTGGTTTTGAAAGCCTTGACTGTGCTGACGTGGAAAGGTTTTCTTGTGTGCGTCTTACAGGGCGGAACGTATTTGAGTTATGGGAAGGTCAGATGTATTTACACATTAAATAAACCCTGTGGCTCCCAAACTTGTCTTCATCTTAGGATTATCTGGGAGCCCTTTTTTAAAATTTCAAGGCCAGGACATACTCGAGATCCTCAGTCTCTAGGAGGGGGATATGGCCTCAGTTATTGGGGACCAGCTCCCTAAGGAAAGCAGGAAGAAATGTGACTTCTAAATTGAGCAGACTTGTGGTGTACTGCAGAAAGAACCAACGGCAAGCAAAGACAGACATCTTATTTGTTTTTTTCAAGAGGTTTTTTTTTTTTTTTGCTTTCCGGAAAGAACCAACGGCAAGCAAAGACAGACATCTTATTTGTTTTTTTCAAGAGGTTTTTTTTTTTTTTTTTTTTGCTTTCCGCTTTCTCAGGCCTTCTTGCCTTTCCCCAGGCAGAAAACCTTAAACATCAAAAGTTTAAAATTAAGATCCAGCCGTCTCATTATAGTCAATTTACCTCTCCAAATCATCTCCCAACTCAGATATTTCCAAACCAAACGAAATTGTCCATCCCTAATTTACCTGGCTCACCCTTGTTATATTACAAACAAATGATATGATGGCATCTGGTCCCATCACTTCATTGCAAATAGAAGGCAAAAAAGTAGAAGTAGTGACAGACGTTATTTTCTTGGGCTCCAAAATCACTGCAGATGGTGATTGCAGCCATGAAATTAAAAGATGATTGTTCCTTGGAAGGAAAGCTATGACAAACCTAGACAGCATATTAAAGAGCAGAGATATCATTTTGCTGACAAAGGTCTGTATAGTCAGAGCTATGGTTTTTCCAGTAATCATGTATGGATGTGAGAGTTGGACCATATTGATGCTTTAGAACTGTGGTGCTGAAGAAGATTCTTGAGAGTCCCTTGGACAGTGAGAAGATCAAATCAGTCAATGCTAAAGGAAATCAACCCTGAAAGAACAGATGGTGAAGCTGAAGCTACAATACTTTGGCCACCTGATGTGAAGAGCTGACTCATGCTGGGAAAGATTGAGGGCAGGAAGAGAAGGGGACAACAAAGGATGAGATGGTTGGATAGCATCATCAACTCAATGAACACGAATCTGAGCAAACTGGGAGATCGTGAAAGACACGGGAGCCTGGCATGCTGCAGTCCGTGGAGTTGCAAAGAGTTGGACGTGACAAATGGTATCTGTTGGCTTTCTGAAGAAAATTGTAGTTTCTGTTCTTTGAAATACTGTTATGCATGAAATAGACATATTCATCTTTAAAATCAGAGTGTTCAAAGCCCATGGTGTTGGTGAGAGAGAACGAGGGAGGGAGTGAGAGAAAGGGCTAGTTTGTAGTCTATTTAGTGAAGTTTTCTGCCACCTAATGGACATTTCAGAATATGCTATGCAAAATTCATCTCTGTAACACTGTGTCTGTCATTTAGAGGGGACTCAATATTGAAGTGTGGAATCTACTTGTTTTTATTTACCAAAATCTTGGGAGCACCACCAACTTCACACCAAGTACTTAGACTCGGATGTTTTGTAAGTGATATTGCTGTTTAGTCGCTAAGTTGTGTCCAACTCTTTGCAACCTCATGGACTGTACTTAGCCCACCAGGCTCCTCTGTCCATATTTCCCAGGCAAGAATACTGGAGTGGGTTACCATTTCCTTCTCCAGGGGATCTTCCCAACCCAGGGATAGAATCTGTGTATTTTCATTGGCAGGCAGATTCTTTACCACTGCACCACCTGAGAAGTGATATTTTGGAGGGTCAAGTATTTCCTACAACATACTTTAATTCTTATGATAGCCTCTAGTTTTTTCTTAAAAAAAAAAAAAATCTAGTTTATCAAGGATTGCTCCCAAGAGTATCGTGTAATTAACACACCCTCTGGGATTCCTGATCTTTCAATATTGGAGTACCCCAGGGCTCAGCCACTAGACTCGTTCTGATTTTTATCTACTCCCCATTTGGCCCTATGGCTTTAAATACTATTTAAATATAAATACACACATTTATATCCAACGTTTATATCTCCCTGAATCTCAGATGCATAACAGACACCTCGATCCTCATGTCTAAATCTGCTCATACTTTCAGTGCACCCTTCTTCCTGAAACCACTCCCCTCCTCCCAGGCCCCACTCACACACTCCCATCTACTCCTCTGGCATTCTTCCCATTTCAATAAATGGCAGCTCTATTCTTCCAGATCCTCAGACCTAAAACATTGGAGGCATTCTGATTCTTCTCCTATAATCACACCTCACCTTAAATCCACCAGGAAATTCTCTGGACTATTGCCAGGGTCCTAACACCATCAACCCCAGTTTAAGTCTCTCACCTGGATTATTGCAGTGCCTCCTAATTGGCTTCCTACTCTCTATAACTCAAAAACAGAGTGTTAAATACAAAATCATACGGTGCCACTTCTCTACTTGTAACTCTCCAATGGGTTCCTGGCTCACCAAGAGTCAAAGCCAAAGTCCTTAGAACGGCCTACAGAGATGTGGATTTGGCCCCAGTACTTTTCTGGTCCCATTTTGCTCCACTTTCCCTCCGTTGACCTGCTTCATTCCGGCCGTTGCCCTCTTACTGCCATTCCCTGACCACCCAGCCTCTGTCCCTCGCAGGGACCTTGTGCGATCTGTTCTCTGGACGAGTCCCTCTTCTCTGAGACTTTGTTCCCTCACTTCCTTCAGATCTTTGACTCAAAGGTCGGCTGACAGAGTTCCTATCTGAATTCCATAGCACCCGCCCACTTCCTTCACCACCCCCACCCCGAAGCTTACCTCATTCTGTTTTATTACTTATCAACATTTAACACCATCTGTATTTCACTTACCTCTTTCTGTCTCCCTTTCCCCTTCCTTCTCTGCCCGACCTTCCAGCCAGGGTGGAAGGGGTTTTTCCTGTGTGCTCCCCGCTTTATCTCCTGCCCTCCACAGTCCCTGACACAGGTGGAGCTCAGTATTTGTTTAATATGTGAATCATACAGTCAGTTCACTTTAATGGGTGGGGGAAGGTTCTACATGAGACTGGAAAAATAAGAACAGCTTTATGATTATTTCCTGATGTTGAAACGGCTACCTTATTTTTCATTACACTCACACACTCATTATGTTTCAATTAACTCCTTCACTGAAACACAGCATGTTCAGCTGTAGCAACAAAATAGCATACTTCTGCATCTTGGCATTTAACTTTGGGAAGGTATGACACCTTAAATTTCCTGGAGTTCTTTCAGTTTTCATTAATCAAAAAAAAAAAAAAATTCAAATGAATCTGGTTAATGCAGAAGAGAATTGGCATTGGGTAACTACAGAGAGTTTATCAGCCCTGTCATAGGGGCCTGCGGTGACCCCAGCTCCCTTCCCTTTTTTCCAAGGGGGTTGGGAGAGCAAGCCTTGAAAGGACAGGACAGTTGAAGCCCGACTTCAGAGGGCAGAGGGCAGTATTCACTCCCAGCTTCTCTATGCCATTTCACCCGAGGACATGGGCCCTCTCCAATCAGTGACTCACCCCAGGCAGGCAGACAGAGGAATTCTGAGGAAATAGGAGTAAACGAACAGTATAAACAAACCACTGCTCCTCTTTGAGAAATGCTGACCTGGCAGGACTTTTCCATTAATCTTTCAGTACTAGACCCTGTACATGTACCCAAACACCATGGGTAAGTGACGTTACTAACATACCTGTGCTATTGGGGTAGTTTACCTGTGCTATTGGGGTATTTGTCAACTTTTCTTACATCATAGCAGATCATCTAGGAAATTCGTCCAAAATTCTGGAGGCGACCAGCCTGGGAGCTGCAGCCACCTGAGGCCCTGCCCAGCCAGCCCCAGAAAGCTGAGGAATAGCTTGAGGCAAATGGCCAGAGATGCTGTAGACAGTATCAAGCCAAAGGGTGATCCGATATTTTCTCTGAGACTCAACTCAAGCGCATCACAGGCATCAGATACGTCGAATTGCATGATAGCTCTGGCCTTTTGGATAAGCACAGCCTGATGTAGTTTTTTCTTCTATGGTTCACAGTAGGCTCTCCCTCCAGATTAACTATTTTAATCTCTAGAGTTTACTACAAAGTTTTTCTTAAAACAAAAATGTAAATTCTAAGCAAGTAACTCAGTCTTTAGATACAAAATTCAAGTAAACCAAATCACACGTTTATTTTTATGCACATATTGAGATAAAAAATGCCTTATTTTCTATACCACGATTACTCTAGAAGGCAATACTTTTGAATATGATTTTGAGTACATTTATATAGTACTGAAAATGCCACCTCAAAGCTCCCAAATTTCTCCGCAGAATATTGTATAGTGATAAGGTCTCTAACTTAGCTCACCATAGTACACAAGACTGCAGCATGCTGGCTAATACTGTGAATAAGATACATGCAGGCTGGAGGCTTCCCTGGTGGTCTGGCAGCTAAGACTCCACACTCCAAATGCAGGGGGCCTGGCTTCGATCCTCGGTCAGGGAACTAGACTCCACAGGCTCCAACTAAGAGTTTACATGCTGCAACTAAAGATATCTCATGCCACAGTGAAGATCAAGGATCCTGCATGCCTCAAATAAGACCCAGTTCAGTTCAGTTCAGTCGCTCAGTCGTGTGCGACCCTTTGAGACCCCATGAATTGCATGCCAGGCCTACCTGTCCATCACCAACACCCAGAGTTTACCCAAACTCATGTCCATTGACTCATTGATGCCATCCAGCCATCTCATCCTCTGTCGTCCCCTTCTCCTCCTGCCCCCAATCCCTCCCAGCATCAGGGTCTTTTGCAACCAAATAAATAAATAAATATTAAAAAATAAAAAGACTATATGCAGGCTGATTTGAAACCTTGCTTTGAAATGAAAAGATAAGTACCAGTAAGCCAAAGAAAAACTGAAAAGGTCAAGGAGCATTGAATATTTTAATGAATTCATGTAGCATAAAGCAACAGATACAAATGCATCTGTCATTTTAAAATATAACTGTAAAGAATTATGATTTTACATTGTATGAACCTTGTTACCAGCTTAATAAACATGAAAAACATTTATTGAAAAACAAAAAATTCCAATGAAATTGTAAGTAAAATCACTTTTATTTTCATAAATAAAAAGATAATTCAGTGTATTAACACCTTTAGCAGGATGTTAGCTGTCATTATCTGGTTTAAACTAAGTGTGCAACAGTTAACACAAATAGTTACATCTCTCTAAGACGTTCATGCAACTTCGTTACATTTGTTAACTTCCCCAAATTTCCAACACCATTTTCAAAGGACAGTATATATATATATACATATATATAAAATGGGATAGTTTAGTCAAAAAGTGTCACGTTTGCTGAGTCAACGGAATATTTACTATCTGCTTATGTTGAAGTTGCCAATTGATTAAATGTTAATACCAGTATTTACTGCATTTTACAGAAGCACTGTGCATTTATTACATGTTTTCATTCCATATATAGTAGTAGAATCCATTAAAATGTCAACATGAAAATTTAGTAACTAGGCTAAATAAGCACTAGTTCCTAAAATAAATAGATCTTAGGCCAAGAGTAATAAGCTGGCATCAAGTACAGTTTAAAGTCTTGTCAGTAAATGGCAGAAAAGCACAGAAAATACAGTGAAATTAAAGTGTCTTTTTCTATAAACAACAAAATAAAACTAAATGTCTGCCCAGTTATTACTTCACTTATTCTGGAAACTGAAGCTTCAAATATTAAGTGTAATACAGCAAGGAGTAATCAGCATTTTCATATGTTAGAAAAAACACCCTCACTGATTCTATATAGCTTTTTTCCCCAAGAATATAAACTATGATTTAAATAATCATTTATTTGAACACAATCCTGATTCAGATAAGCATAATATATTTATTCTTCCTAATGTAATGTTTATTCCTATGTCAATACTTTGTGCAGATTCTACTTGTTTCTCACAGAATTGCTGTGCAGATTCAAAGGTTTATCTATTTAAGTGCTCAGCACAGTGCCTAGCATGGAGTAAGCTCTTAACATACACTATTGTTTCTATTATTTGAACCAACCTGTCATTTATAACAGAAAAATTAGCTAACACCCTAGGAAACTCAAAGGAAGATAAATCTACAGGGGTGATTCTTGTTAAAGTATTAAATATCCACTATTTCCCAGGATTGTGTATATACTAAACTATTTCAAATATTACAAGCTGTTTTTAAGATATACCATATCTGTTGACTAAGTTTTTGCTATGGCCTTTGACCTAAAGCATTACAATTCTGATATGGGTGTTATTAGAAAACTATAGAAAAACCACTTACACTGATATCAGGTAACAAAGGCATTACTCTATCTTCTGCAACAAAGAAGTAGAGATTTACCAAGTATAATTCAGGACAACCTATCTTGTTTAGGTTTCAAGTTCCTTCTTTTCATCATGCAATATATGACTTCTACAAAAACATTTCACTGTCTTCTCACATAGAAACACTAAGAGCTGTTACAAAGTTCTGTCCCCTAAGTAAAAAAAAAATCCATTACAAAAACTACTTTAAAAAATATTGTAGGTTTGTTTATTGAGGCTGAAATGAAGTGCAGGGCTACCAGCAGAGGTGTTAAGTTTTTGGATGGTCTTAATATACCTATAAACCTAATGAGTAATCCAACATGTGTAAGTGATTTGGTATGAAGATTTTTTGATCCTTAACTGAAAGTAATTTTTTTCCCCACCAGAAAAGATAACTGACACGGAATGTAACAACCCTGTGCTACCAGCTGACATAATGGAGAGGGGAAAAAACTATCTGTTAAAAACCGATTCTTGTCATTCTTCTGGTATCAAATAAGAGGAAGGAAAATAAATTTTTCTTTGTGAAGATAGAAAAACACACCTGAAACCACATGATTCTGGCCTATAGTGTTTAACCTGAAACTGACTACTACCCAGATGTTCAGAGAAAAAACCCAATCCCCAAATATGGCCCTTTAGAGGTGCAATAAAAATTGTCCACAAGTTGTCCTGATTCAAAAGGAGTTTGGAAACAAAGCAGAACACATCTCTACTGTGTTAGAAATCAAGAATAAACTGAAGGAAGATTCCCTCTGAATGTACTAAATTAATCTATAGGCTTTAGAGAAATCATTGCAAGATACATGAAGTTCCATGGTTTATCCTATCTACTGGTAGACAAATTCAAAGTGCACACTGGATCAATGTATTTTAGGAGATGTAGCACCCAGTGTCCTTTTGAGGTTTGATATCTGGTTCTTTCACAGGTTTCACCACTTCTTCTGGTTTGGGTTTAGCCTAGGAAGAAAGAAAAATACAGTTGTAAGTACATAAACTAAGATGTGGAAAACAAAACACTAGGTCTATTCTATTTCACACAATATAAAGGGGATATATTAAAATGTATTACTGAGACCACCAAAGCTGTGGCAGAAGCTACATACCAACCAATTCAACTAAAGACAAAATAGGAAAGCAACATTTTCACTGAAGATGAAAACCTGGATAGGTAGGCAAAAATCAAGCTAATGGTATTGTTAGTCTTTCTGAGGAGGGGGAAATTGAGTGATCAATCTATAAATGTGGAACCCTTAAGTTCAAAGATTACTTGTGACATTAACAGGCTACCTCTTAGGACTATTTTAAAAGGCTGAACAGGATGCAAAAATTGCTATTTTTAGGAATAATGGTTTTAGTATGGGTAGAAAATTATATATAAAGAACAAAACCAGGAACTTCCCTGGTGCTTCAGTGGTTAAGAATCTGCATTCCAATGCAGGGGGACATAGGTTCAATTCCTGGTCAAGGAACTGAGATTCCACAGGCCTCAGGGCAACTAAGCCCACAGGCTGCAACCACTGGCCCTGTGTCCCACAACCAGAGAAGCCTGTGGACCCCAACAAAGACCCAGTGCAGTCAAACACAGTAATACAATTTTTAAAAAATTAAAAAAAAAATTTCAAGGAAGGGGCTATGTCTGTAAAGTAATTCCTATCCCTTTTCTTCACAGACCTCTTGTCTTTTGGTAGCCAAACCTCAAAATTTCCACTTAATCTACCATTTTATTTAGCACACTAAGATATACTTAAGATATAAATGAATAAAAGAAATCTTATTTTGCCCCTGGATGATCTCACAGAATGTTGAAATTAGGTAAAATCTTCAAATAGCATGCGCTATGCTAAATCAAAACCACACTGCGATAGCACGATGAACACTGGATGAGGCATCCTTTTAACACTTGTCTTCCCACACTCCTAAGAGAGGCTCTGACCAACTGTAAAATGGCGAGGTAATGTGTTGAAAACATATCAGTCAACTATGTAAGAAATCAGAAGACAACTGAGGCCTAGAGGTTTATCTGTGAGAGAGTTCTACAATAGATTTTACACAAAGCGCTGTGATTAGCTAACGTAACATTTAGACAAACCTATCTATTTAGAGAACAACATCAGACTGTGAAGTCTGAATTCTCTTAAAATGCTGTGAATGAACGGAAACAATCCATCTCTTACACTGTCATCCTTGGGTCTTTTGGTGAGATCAAAAGCAGCCAATGTTTCTGGTGTCCAGTGTGCACTTGGAGGAGGAAATTCGAAAGGTACAGGTTCTACGAGACCATAATTTGCTTTGAGTTCCAGTTGTGGGGCTTCTGTTGGAACTTTTTGAAAGTAACTGCAAAAAAAATATAAACAGCAATTCATTCATTCATTTTTTAACTATTTGAGTGTCTACCTGTGTCCAAGAGCCTATGCAAGAAAATTACAATTTAACATAGATTAACATAGAAAATAATTTCTTGTCTCACATAGCTTACAGATGAGTAGGTGACAAAGTCAAGAAACCCTGTCATCTACAGAGCAATGTAACTGAAGCTATGAGGGATGTAGAGCGCTGTGAAAACACAAAAGAGGGGGGTCTTTTTTTGGGGGGTCAGGGATGCCTTCTGGGGTGATGAAAAGTTAAACTGGGCATGTTCAAAGAAGTGAAAGAGCACAGCATGACCAGAACTAGAATATAAACAGGAAGAATGCAAGAGACAAAAGCAGGGACAAAATTAATTCTACCAGCTTACACAGGTGCTCATCTACAGCTTGAACAGCACTGATTTAATAATGGAAAACTGCTTGACAGAACTAGACAGGACTGATAGAAAACTGATTTCCCTTCTTTATACATGACCAAAACTAGAAGGAGATGAATATGTCAACAGAAGATATGTATTATATGTGCGTAACAGATGGAGAAGGGATGGCAGAGAAACAAAGGTAGAGAAAGTTAGGACAGAAGAAGTGGGCTGAAGTTAATAATTCATGTGTGTTTTACAATCTGCTTTTACGGGTCATTATCAGAAGTAGAATAAAGTTAGGTCCAACATAAGTGAATCCTATCAACAATTTAAATGGAAAATTAATGCTCAACTTAAATGCAACTTGATATGAAACATATAGGAATAGAGGTAACAAACTGTGGTATTATTAAAACAATATTACTATTTAAACATTATAAATATAGTTGTCCCTTGGTATCTTTGGTGGATTGGTTCCAGGATCCTCATCACTGAAATCCACAGATGCTCAGGTTCCTTATATGCAATGAAGTAGTATTTTCATCTCTAACCTAGAGATGATTTGAAGTTTACAGGAAGATGTGTAGGTTATATGCAAATACGGCTGCTGCTGCTAAGTCACTTCAGTCTTGTCCGACTCTGTGCGACCCCACAGATGGCAGCCCACGACGTAAAGTGAAAGTCAGTCATGTCCGACTCTTTGCGACCCCATGGACTATATGGAATTCTCTAGGCCAGAATACTGGAGTGGGTACCCTTTCTTTTCTCCAGGGGATCTTCCCAACCCAGGGATCGAACTCAGGTAAATACTATGTAAATAGTGACCGGCCTGCAGCAAACTGCAGTTTTGCTTTTGAGGACTCTCTAGAATTGTTTTCCCCTGAATATTTCCTATCAGTGGTTGGTGGACTCACAGATGTGAAACCCATAGACTACAGAGGGCTGACTATATACACTATACCATTATCAATATTACTAAAATCATATATTGAGTTGTACTCACATAAATCCATTTTCTCGCTGACATTTTTCTAGAGTGTTCTTCACAAGATTTCCAAGTTTCCTAAAGAACAAGTGTCCCGAAGGTTTGACTGTTGGTCCAGGTCCTTTGGTTTCTCCATATTCTTTGCATAATGCTTCTGCCTTTGCATAAACTGAATGTGAAAGGATATCAAGTTATTTGCTTATAATCAATTATTGTTTATACTAAAAACGCTATTCATCAGAGATGCTCTTTACCTAGTGTAAGAGTAGTACCAACAATAATGTTAAGCGGTAGGTAGGTATGTTCTAGAAGTTTGAGGTTTTTGAAGCACTTCTTTCTTCAATACTTCTCTTAATCTCATTCCCTTTCATGATCTCAGCCAAAATCTCTTTTAACTGCCTATTCCTCTTTCTGATAAAACATTAGTTTTTAAAAGGGGAGTTAATATTCTGGTGGGATACTTACATTTTTCTGCTTCTTGGAGTGATCTGATTGCTTCACCACATTTATCACTAGCCAACAAAGTCTGACCATGATAACAATAAGCCTGATTAAAAAAACACACACACACATATTTTTATTCATTCTCTTCTCAAATGATGCTTTCCACTGTCACTGTTTTCTATATGCGTCAGATAAAGAAATGCTTTTGTGCATTGTTGGAAGAATCAATGCAATCCCTTACACTTCTTTCCTTGAATAAGCTAACCCCCATCTCTGTGGGGGTTAAAAAAACAAACAAAACAAACAAAACAAAAACAAACAAAAAAACAAACAAACAGGGCAGAGTGAATAAAGGAGGGAAATTACTAAGCTAATGCAGAGGGTAGAGGGAAGGAGGACTTTGAGATTAAGGACTAACCAGGTTTTAAGAAAAAGTTGCCAGCCTAGAGTAGGCTATTTACTCTTCAAATATCTACATCAAATCTAGGATTGCACAGGGTGTTACACAGTGTGTCTAAAAGCAGATTATAAGCTATAAGAAATTTTATTAATAATTCTTTACCAACCCAGGTTGATATACTGCATGGTTAAGTCTTAAGATTAGAATTAGTAAATATCTTTCCCAATGAACAGGACAAAATTATAGAGAATTCTTATGAAGTTTGCAGAAGGTTGCAGCTTAAGTGGGTTTGAATCAAATAGCAATTCCATTGCTATAACCCAGCTCTACATCATCTCCTTCCACCCACTTTACTCCACAATGGCTGCACTGACTATCAGGGAACATTTACTGAGAGCTGTCCATTATTTGTAAAATGCTAACGAAGAGCCTGGAGAAATGACAGAATTGGCACTCAAGGGGCTGAAGAGACAGTAACTCACATTGTTTTGGGTGAAAAATACTTACATAAGCTGTGTAGAAACACATTTTCAAGTGAAGATATTTTCTCCATTTAGCAGAGTATGCAGGCTCCAAACTGGATAAAGCATGATCTAAAGTTACATTTTAAAAAGCAAAATATAATTTCACCCTGATTCACTAGAAGACTTTTAGTTCATGTGTTCAGATGCTAAAAGCAGAATGCCATTCACACCTAAAACTCAAGCATTTACATTTTAAAAACTTTATTTACAGTGATTCATTTTCCCATAACTATATTTTAACTACACAATAAGACAGGTTAAATACCAGGGCACCTCTTTGATTTGATGATTCATGTAATTTAAGTTGGAGATAATGATAACATAGAAATGACTGAGAACTTCGAGAGAAATACAAATACTCTTAGAGTATCTCTTTTAAATATTTTATGTAAATAACAATGCAAAGAGTACTCTAGACATCCAAGTCAGAAACAAGGATACTCTCCTAACCCTTATTCACCACCCCACTGCTGCATCTTGTATAAAATACGCATGATCATATCTCCTTCCCAACACCTCTCAAATCTATTTCTTCCTCTCCATGGCCTACTTTGCTGTCTTTGTCAAAGCTTTCATTATTTCTTCCATAGTACTTAGGAAGAAGTGATTACGGTCAGCCTTACTACTACTTCACTAGCAGGCCCATTTTTCAGCTTGCAATAATACGGCTCTTAAATTCAAACCCAATCAAATCACTTTTACTTCTTTTAAGGAGTTTATCAGTTTTATCTTTTAAGGAGTCCCAAACAGCTACTGAACAAAGGCCAAACTTCTTACATAGGCTTACGAATCAATTTGTAATCTCACACATGCATACTTTCTTACCCTTTGCTCCTACCACTCATTCTGTTTCAGCTAAGAGCATCTGTCTAAAGGTTCCAGAATGCACTAAGTTCTTTCTTATCTCTGTATATACTACAGAATTTTCTACTCTTTCCATAAGCTAAAGCATCCAAGCAAACCTAGAATTTCTATTTCTATTTCAAAATGAGACTAAACCACCAACTTCCTTTAGAAAGCTTTCTCTAGCATACCCAGATCCTTTAGGTTTTTATTTCACCCCTGTGACAACACCTTTTTCATGTTATAATAATGTGGTTACATGTTTTTCTTCTTCCCTAGGCTGCGAATCGGTACACTCAGCAACTAAAAGGGTAACCATCCCATAAACAGAAACATATCCATGTTTCCTAAATAAGTGACTGAAAAGAAAACCAGATTGAGGAGAAGACCTGAGCACTAGTCCCAGCCTCACACCTGCAAGCTGTTAAATTACAAATTAGTTATGCTAATTCTCTGGATTTCAGTTTCTTACCTAAATAAGGACAGTAATATAAAGTTGTTATAAAGATCAAAAACACTTCAAAAGAAAAACAATTGTTTAACTATTAGACATAACTGGTTAAAAAGGACAGCACTGTCCTTTTCACTAGAAATTATGGAGCCTATCAACTGTGAACATTTGAAAAACACATTCTTTTATTTTCTTTTAAATAAGGGAAATAAAATAATGTAGATATTATTCCAGCTTTGCAAATGATGAAACAATCTGAAAATCCTTTGGTTTTGCTTGTTGCCTACTAAGCCAACAGCTTACTGTGAAAACCTAAAGACTAAAAAACCGAACTGTAAACTTACCAGCTTTCTGATAGAAATTGGCTGTTTCATATGCCAGAGCAGCAATTAGTCCAGGAGCATGTTTCAGCTCAATTGCTCGAGCAATTGTTACTATAACAAAAATACAACGAAGTGTATTATATGATTAAGTTCCCTTGCATTCACTTTAAGTTCAATTATAAAAGGAAAAGATAGTCTCCCATCTATCGGGATTTTAATCCACTGAAGTTTTTTGTTAAAAGTTTTAACATGAAAAGTAAGCTGCAGAAAATACAAATGTAAACAAACCAAACACTGAGTTTGTTGGTGCTGGTATCATTTCCTTACATAATCACTGCTGCTGCTAAGTCGCTTCAGTCGTGTCTGACTCTGTGTGACCCCACAGACGGCAACCCACCAGGCTCCCCCGTCCCTGGGATTCTCCAGGCAAGAACAGTGGAGTGAGGTGCCATTTCCTTCTCCAATGCATGAAAGTGAAAAGTGAAAGTGAAGTTGCTCAGTTGTGTCCGCCTCTTAGTGACCCCATGGACTGCAGCCTACCAGGTTCCTCTGTCCATGGGATTTTCCAGGCAAGAGTACTGGAGTGGGGTGCCACTGCCTTCTCCGACATAATCACTAGCTACTTACTATTCACAGAAAACCACTACTACAAAATTGCATGATGTAAGAGAAAACAAATACTTTCAGGGCACTAGTTTGAAATAAAGAACAACAGAAGCCTATGAAGTCTCATTATTTTCATATAACTCTTTATTTCCTGCCATTCAAAAGTGAAGATTTCAAGGTAAGCCAAACAGTGGAAGAGAAAAAAAAGTTGGTGAGGCAAAGATGAGTTACAGACTTAATTTTATGCTACCAGAAATGTATGAAATCAGAATCCTCTTAAGAGTCATTAAACTGTAAGTCCTTTCCTGCTAATGAAAAATGGAGGCAAATGCTTAAAGTCATTCCTCACTATAAATTTCCCAAATTCTGAAACTTAATTCCAGCTAACTGATTTTTAAAAAAGAAGAGTGAAATGCTAATTCTTCAACAACAACAACAACAATCTTACAATGTTTAGGATACCTTCTTGAGCTTCAGCCTGACACTGGATGATGTAAGCTTCTATGAGTCGTGCCTCTAAATCCCGCCCCTTTTCTGCAGGTGTAATGAGCTTTGGGATATGACTTTCCTGAGAGAGAAAAAAAAAACAAAAATCAACAAAGAAGCCAAATTTTAACTCAGTTGTTAGAGATAAAGAAAATGGAAGTTATGAGACACCTGATTTGGGGATTTATCAGAAATTTAGGATACAAATAAAAATTGTGTATGAAGGAGCAATATGAAGCTTACAGAGAATAAAAGTTGCCGTACACTAAATCTTTTAAAGTTTTTTAATAAACTTTTGTCAAGATAAGAAACTCAAGAGCAAAATCTGGGTCATGATACATTGCTTAGATATGCAAGTCATATTCTCAATTTAGAAAATGTTTCACTGACATGGTAACATAGTTCCCTTTTGCATGAGAGCCAGAACTGTTCATTCACATTACTACTAGGAGATACAAAGAAGCTCAATTCTGTAGCAGACTCAGGATCACAGCTCTTTCCATCACCATAAAACTATCTCCTCATGAGAAAGTGCAACACTGGCTTCCAGGAGGCTTCAGTAAATATTGGTTTAATTAGAATGAAGTGGGGGTAATTCTGGTTGGAAAACATTTTAGTCTTTTCCCTTATTCCCAGCACATCTCCAGGAAATTAAATATAATTAGTGTGTACTGACTGACCTGCTAGCATTTTCACTCTAATACAGAGAATATACTCAGAAAATTCCATTTTGCAGAATCATGAATACTCCTGCCAAGTGTGCAGACAGCAAGGAGAAATGCTGAGAACTATCAGATTTTGTGTTTTGCTTTCTCCTATCTTTTCAGAAGAGACAGAAAAACAAGCAGTGAAGTACCACCTGCATCATCTAATTATAAAAGTCATGGATGATTCTCTCAAGTGGAGACGATATTCTGTTAATTGGCTGCACTCGTCAACAAGGTACTTAATATAAGGAAAACAGAACACACACTAGTTCTTTTTACATGATTAAATAATTCCTTCACCCCAAGAAGGCAATAAAAATTATTTCAACAATTAAAGTATTAACATATTCTATTATTACCTTTAAATGTTTAAAAATCCCAGCTGCAATTTTTAAGCTTCGATGGACTTCTTTTGCTTCATCCTCTGTTATGCTGAGGGAGAGAGAGAGGTGACGTTAGCTACAGGATGAATCCTGCTTCTGGTATTAAAACCAACAACTAATATATTCTCATAAAACTGCAAAAGTCAATCATTTGTGTTTTTCACTATGTTTTCTTCCTTGTAAAAAATCTGACTTAACACTTAGAAAACTAACAAATGCACATGAAAAAAATCCAAAAAGAAGAGATGACAAATGAAAAAGAGCTCCTGTCCAGGGGTCTGGACAAAGGCTTCTTGCTTTTCCTTCCAGATACTTTTCATACATAAACAAGCATAAATCAATATACATGTAAAGCATGCACATACTTGAAAAACACATACATACACAGTATTCACTCTACTCTTGTTTTAATCACCTAAATTACTTCAGACACTATTTCACATCAGCACATACATTCAACCCCATTTTTAAATGGCTGCGGATTATTATTCCCACGTTCAGCTGTACCACAGTTGGTAGTTGCCAGTTTCCTATTGCTGACATTCACCTGTACTATTGTAAAAACTCTATCTCATTTTATTTCACAGTCCCTTAATCCTTCAAAACATCTTTCACATACTTATAAGCCTTTGTCTTTTTTGGTGAATTGCCTGTTTATGTCCTTTGCTTATTTTCAATTGATTTGTTGGTCTTTTCCCTGTTGATCTGTAACAGCACAGATTATAAAAACAATTTGTCAGATGCACTACAATTTCTTAGACCCAATCTGTCATTTGTTTTTAAACTTTGTTTATGGTACTTTTATGCAGTCAAATAGTCAACATTTTCTTTTCATAGTTTGAGGTTTTAGTTAGAAAGACCATCCCCATGACAAGATTATGAAAACTCTTTTTGCTTTTAACAGCGGGCTCTGTGATTCTGGTACTTAAAAATACCAACATTATGAGGCAACCTTACATTTATCAGAAGTGGTACTTTAATCAGTAGGCCTGAAATATTTGAAAAATAGTACATATGCATATAACCCTCTCATTTTAACTTACTTTTCTTTTCCAGCCAGTCTTGAAGCATATTTGGTATACCATAAAGCAACATTAAATCCCATGGAAATTAATTCAAAAACAGCATCCTGCTGGGCACTAGAATTATAAACATGATCATTAAGTACTATCCATGATTGAGACATCTCTATATGAATCCTGCAATAAATCTTACCCAAAATTATAGAGCTAAATACCCACTGAAAAAATGAAGAGAGTCCTTGTATTTAATATGAGTGGGGAGATAAGACACAAGCGCACATATAATTAGCAACACATGACTATGGGGGTGGTGGTGAGAGAGAAGCTCAAGAGGGAAGGGGTATATGTATATTTATGGGGGATTCACAGTGTTGTACAGCAGAAAGCAAGACAACACTGTAAAGCAATTATCCTCTATTAAAAATAAAAATTCAAGAAATGACTAAACATGAAGGTCCAGTATGTACTCCGTAACAGTAAACATGAGAACAATAGTTCCCAAAGGTTACTGTATACTGAATAGCTTTAAAAACACAGATTTCTGGAACTTATCTCACAAAAAAAGTCTAGAAGTGTGCAGAATCTGCATTTTTAACAAGTATCCTGTTGCTTCTGGAGCAACTACCATATTTTAAGAAAACAGATTTCAGAGGAAAGATCATAGGCTAGAACGACTGAAGGCTTACTGGTATAAACAGAATCTGAACTGTGCCTTGAAAGATGGCTAGAAGGGAAGCAGAAAGACATTCCAGTTGAAGGAATGACACTGTTATAGCACAAGAAAGGATAAAGATTTTTCTGATGGCAGTGACCTAACTAGCTTGATTGAAGTTGCCAATTTATAAAGAGAAGTCGAGGAACAAGAGAATGAAAACCCAAGATGTGAACCTGCAGAAGATTCTGAATGCTAAGTCAATCAGTGTATTATTAAAAAAAAAAGGTCTTAAAGATAAGTATTTTTTACATCTTGTTTCCTTCAGATTCTATCACTAAATACAACAGAAAGATGGTAAAAAGCTTATAAAACAAAAAAGATAATATTTTTATTCACTACTGTTAAGATCCTGAAAATTCTTCATGTATTACTGCATTTGTCTCAAATGATTAAGTAAAAAACCAGAATACCCTTATATAACCAGAAGTAATACCCTTATATACACACATAATACTAAAGACACAGAAAAATTATCCAAAGGGAAGAAACTAGAATTGTGACTCTGCTTTGCATGTTTTATTTAATTGTTGTCTCCATCTTAAAATGAACAGAGACATGGAAACTTTTTAGATTAAAAAAAAGATTCATTACAAAACATATAATTCAAAAATGACTTAAAAGTGATCCTGTTTAATATAACATCAAAATATGACAGTTATGAACAAACTCCTTAAAGTAGTTTCTCATGCCAAAACAAATTTAATGCATAGTTTAAGAGCTTATATTTTTTAGCACTGAGAGCTTTCCAATGAATTATGTCTTGTAACCACATCTAGTAATTCCAGCAATGGTGACCTAGGAGGCATACCAAATGTATAACTTTACCTTTAGTAATAGGATAGTTTTGTTAATTTATATAAAAGCCTCATGAAGAGCTCTCTCTTGCCCACCCCTTCTTTCAATCTGCCTTGCTCCCGAACACTCTATCTCCACTGTACCACATCTAGGTAGTAGTTAAGAGTATGTATACTTGATAAAGATATTTTTCAGAACAGATACACTCACAGCACACTTTCCATTAAATAAGCAGCAATCAAGGATAAAATAACTTAAAAATCTCAGATGTACTGAATAGTCAACATTATAACTTAAGACCTTTATCATATAATTAATTCCTCACTGTCTCATAAAACTATGCTGAGAAATGTTGTTAAAAAAATGGGAACACTTTAGAATCTGCCAAAGTTTTGTAATCGAATGATAGAGCTTTGATTCTTTTAAAGAAAAAAGTTTTTAAGATAAATATTCCTTCAAGTGTAGATGAAGTACAAAGGAGTACATAAAGAAAATAGAAAATGAGAACTTACTCAGAAAACCTTGGTATCCCAGAATATTAAAATTTGGAAGGGATTCACGGTCCCTAACTTCCTACCCAGTTTATGAATTCCACATACAATATTCCAAAGGAACAAAGGAAACGAACATTTACTGAATGTCTATTCAATGTCTGACATTACATTAGTCCCTTAACGTAAGATTTCCTGTTTTGCTGCTCACAGAAGCCCTATACCTGTAACCCCAACATATAGCTGAGGAAGCAAATATTCACATAACAGAAGCTCTGAGGTTGCATCTCCATGTGTATGAATCCAAATTCCACACTCCTTCCACTGTAATGCCTGCCCTGGCTGTTCAGCAATCCCAATTTTCTTCCTTTCTGATTTTATAAAAGGTAACTCTAAAGCAAACTGAGACACAGATATATGACCATTTAAAGAACCCAATGGTGAGTTTGGGGAAAGAATGGATACATGTATACGTATGGCTGAGTCCCTTTGCTGTTCACCTGAAACTATCACAACATTGTTAATGGCTAATTCCCCAATACAAAAAAAAAATTTTGGGGGAAAAAAACCCAGAACCCAATGGTGTTTTTTTTAAAAAAGGCAGTTAAAAATTCAGCACGATTATAATCAGCTTCCTATTACAATCTAACTAGTCTCAGGTGACTGATAAAGTTTTGAGCGGAAGTTTTTAAAAAGAGCAGAAACACTGAAATTACAGAAAAATAAACACAGTACTGTGAGTCAAAAAAGTATGGAGCTGGGGTGGAACGAGGGAGAAAGAAAAAAGAAGAGTGACCGAAGACTTCTGAACTCTCCATCAGAAAAGAAAAGGAATGGAGAAACCAAAACTCAGCTCTGCTTGAATGGAGGCAAAGGCCAATTTTGGGAATTCGGATTTCAAATTCTCAAACCATTCTTTGTGTATTATTAAAAGTCAAGGCTGTTAAAATGGATAACCAACAAAGACCTACTATACAGCACGTGGAACTCTGGAGAGGGGGTTTGGGGGAGAACGGATACATGTGTGTATATGGCCGATCACTCTGCTGTTCACCTGCAACCATCACAACCATCACCTGCAACCATCACTACCATCACAACCATCACTACTGTTAATCGGCTATGCCCCAATACAAAATATTTTCGGTGTTTAAAAAAAAAAAAAAAAGCAAGGCTTCTCAATTCTAGTTAAGATTTAACACTGATTATCTCAAAAACAGATGTGGTCCAGGACAAACAAATTTTGCTTTTACTTAATAGACTGTATTAGAAGTTTACGTCAACATTTTTTCATTAATTTCCCGAGAAAGGAAAATGCTGACCAGATTTGTATTTTGTTTCTTTAATACCGAAGCTATGAGTTAAATCACTATCTAAATAGTTACAAAAATGGTTTCAACTTAGTACCGTTGGTGCTGCTCACCTTGGAACCTGTCCCTGTAATGTATCAGTCCACTTGAAATTTTGAATGTATCGTAACTTGCTTTCTTGGGTAGATTCATCCAATGAATTAATGAAACCTATAAAAAGGAAGACAACATTTTAAATTTTACAAGAAATACCGAGTGTTCTCTTTAGAACATTATTCAGATGACTTTTTCAGGTACCTGAATGAAACCTCCAACCGCACTCCCCTTCTCCTAAGGGAACATAATATGAAATATACACACATTTAATTTTCAAAATGTTATAAAGACCACGTACCACCTTTACATTTTCACATTTCTGAAACTCAAGCATACCAAAGGATATAGCCTAGAAGACTACTTAAATTTGGATTTCTCCATAGCTGAGTTTTTAAAAACTTTAGTTCATTTGAATAAACTAACCTTGTAAAAGTGAAAAATACGAATCTGCTGCATTTTTCATCATTTCTGGATTACAGCTCAAATCAGTGAACAATTCAAGCAGTCGTGCTCTAGATGATCTCAGGTCACTTATATGAGACAGAAACAGATAATAAAGTAAGCTATATTACAATGCATCTATGTAAATATGGCTAAAAAGTTTCAATTGCAAAAGCTTAAACCCAGGTACACAACCCTCTTCTAAGACCTTTCTAAGTACATAGGAATGAATTTAATTAGGACTAATAATGGAGATAAGTGAAATTTCTAGTAATGATTGTTTTAGAAATTATACTAAAATAAGCTCAGTCCAATTAAAGGGGTAAATCATGAAAATGCACACCAAGTTTTAATTTAAAATAATCAAACTAACACAAGCATTTAAGATGGGAGGAAGGAATTAAGAGTACATTAATCTGACCAGTTCACAATAAAAGTTTTTTGAAAAATTAAAATTTAACTTCTGTGTATAACTTTAATATCCTCTTAAAATTTCAAAGTTTGACATTACGTCAAAATATATTTAAGTTCAAAATCATATTTTAAAATTGCACTCTATAATACAACACATATAAATATGCAAAAAAAATGAGGCCACTAGTTATTTTAAAAATGCTCCCTCATCTCCTGGCTCCTTTGATTCTCTGCAGCAATAAATGTGGCAGACACTTATTGTCTCTTTCCAAAATTCTTTTCTCCCTTGATTCCAGTAACACTACAATTTCCAAATTCTTCTCTTATCTCGACAAGTTACTCCTCTATTTCCTTCCATGTCCCCTTTGTATTCCCACCTCCAACAATGTTCAGTCTTTGGCTCCCTGCTCTTCATTCTTCTGAGGTCTCATCTACGAGGACGACTTTACATCTAATCCTAGATCTACACCTGTTCCACTTCTCTATCTAATTTCAGAAGGCAACTTGCTTAGTGAGGGATCCAGAAATCATATTACATAGAGAAGGACTGAAAACAATTGTGTGTGGATAACTCAAGAAAGACTAAACTGTAAGCAGCAAGAGGAGGGACTGTATATCCAGAACTTAGTAAGTGCCTGGGATAAAGCACATACTCAAAATTCTTTGTTGAGTGAAATAATACTAACATTTCAAATACTTTTAAGATTCAGAAGAACTGTAACATAGCAGTAATATTTAGAAGAGAGCACAAACTTAATCCTATATGGTCGAGATGGAGTGTTTATGCATTGGTACTAACTCTTAGGAGGCTGATTCAAGAAAGTATATACCAATAACTATATGCAGCTGACCAAAAATGGGATGGGCTACCTTATGAATCTGACACTCCCTCCAAAGGCTTGGAGGGAGTCATTCTGGACTATGAAAACAATTTGAATCCTTAAGGCCTATTCTAAGGCTCAAATACTTTGCCAGCTATTTCCAAGTAGGCATTCAGTCATTACCTGAAAACCAACTTGCGTAAAGTTAAATTCATCTTAAAATGACAGAATTTGAGACAAGTGTACCTTAGAAGTATCTAATTTAGGTTATTAACTTTATAGATGAGTAATTAGACCCAAAGGAGTTAAGAGACCTGCCCAATGCCACAGATGAAACAGTTAAGCTGGGACCAATGTCTAGCAGGTCCATATAGACAAAGCTATGGTTTTTTCAGTAGTCACGTACGGATATGAGAGTTGGACCATAAAGGAGGCTGAGAACCAAAGAACTGATGCTTTTGCGCTGTGGTGCTGGAGGAGACTTGTGAGAGTCCCTTGAGCTCAAGGAGATCAAACCAGTTAATCCTAAAGGAAATCAACCCTGAATATTCATTGGAAGGACTGATGCTGAAGCTGAAGCTCCAACATTTGGGCCACCTGATGGGAAGAGCTGACTCACTGGAAAAGACCTTGATGCTGGGAAAGATTGAGGGCAAAAGCAGAAGAGGGCAGTAGAGGATGAGATGGTTAGATAGCATTATCGACTCAATGGACATGAATCTGAGCAAACTCTACGAGATAGTGGAGGACAAAGGAGCCTGGCCTGCTAGAGTCCATGGGGTCACAAAGAGTAGGACACAACTTAGCAACTGAACAACAAGAGTCTAGGAATCTAAGATTAGGGGTTGGCAAACTACAACTTATAACTTGTTTTTATATGCCCCACAGCTTATTTTTGTAAAATAAAGAAGAATAATTCAATTGTGACTGTGTATAGCTCTCAAAGCCTAAAATATATACAAATGTATACAGTATTTAACCCTTTACAGAAAAAGCTTGCTAACTCCTGATCTAGATCAATACATCGGTTTTCCTACCTTCTGCTCTGATTACTTCTTTCCACCAAAAGCAGTGATTCTTTTAATTTTCCTTTAATGGTACCACCAATGTCCTGATCATCTAGGTTCTGAATCTCATAGACTGAATTCTTTTCAGCTTTTCAGAGCAAATCAGTCAATCTGGCTAGTTGACACCTCCTTCAAAACCTCTCTTATACCTATCTCTTTTGTTATCTATCTCTTATATCTCTCTGTATCTCTTGTATCTACCTCTCAGTGAAACTGCTCTATTCACACTCCCTAGAACAAAGGTTTTCCTAACAGAAATGACTTTCTCCTCTCCCTTCTTACTATCTAAGTCAGGGATCAGTAAACTCTTTCTGTAAATGGCCTGAAGATAAATACTCTAGATCTTGTGGGCCATAAAGTCTCACTTGGGAATATTCAACCTTATTGTAGAGAGGGAAGGCACCCAAAGACAATCTGTAATTGGGGGGGGGGGTGGCAGCTGTGTTCTAATTAATAAAATTTTATTTATAAAAACAAGCTGTGGGCCAATCTAAAGGACACAGTCTGGCAAACCCGATCTAAGGCATACAATTCATTTAAATCCCAGTTCAAGTCCTCTCTCCTACTGAACAACCTGAAGGCTATTTCAGGTCAAAGGGAAATCTCTCCCAGCTCAGAACTCAATTAATGTAGTATCTGGTCAATTAACAATATCCAAATACGACTTTGTGGAGTCTCTTGTACTGTTGTAACATACGTCTTAACTCTTTAATTGTAATTGCTTTAGCCTCTTCAGGACTCACTTACTGGTCTAAAACTTAGGACCCAGCTTAAATAATCTATGACTTAACTCTCCACATGTCATGTATAAGTTGTAGGACAGGACTTCAGGACTAAACAACAAGGAGTCTAAGGTTAGGGATGGTGTGTTACATACTTCTGCACTGTTCACGGCCCTATAAAAGGACCCTGTATCTAAGAGTGGCTCAATCAGTATTTGTAGAGACTGTCTAACACTTACCTGCAAATTTTTGAAGCAGCAGGGCCAGTGACTACACCATAGTAGTTAAAAGAGACAGGAGCTGTGGCTTTTAATGGGTTCCTATGAAACCAGTGTGTCATTTTCTCTAGATATTTCCTATTGACAAAAAAGAAATGTATAAAAACTAAAACTAAAACATTTAATAAGCAACGTAAATAGTACTAAAATATTTTTAAGTAAAAATTTTCAATTACCATAGGATATATACTTTCATATAAAAATATATAAAACAGACATATATATATAAAATACTTCACTGCCACAGTCAATCTTGTTTCAATTGTCTATAGCAGCCTATGTTTATTTAGGTAAAGCCTATTAAAAAAAAAAGTATCTGGAAATATGCTCACAGTAACTGCAATGTTAAACATGCTGGAGCAGTAATGATTAAACTTTACTGTGATAGAAATCACCCTGGGCCAAGGGGTGAGAGTTCTTGTTAAAAATGTAGGTTCTGATTCAACAATCTGTGGCAGACCTCAGAAGTTGATGCTGCTGGTTCCCAGTCTACACTTTTGAGTAGCAGAGCACTGGACTTTGGTTGGACAGCTGAAAATGTAACAGGCATAGGACCAGGAAAATGTAATTCCAAAACAAGTTCAAATGGCGACCCCTATTAAGACCGCCAACGATACTTGAAAGAAGTCTTAAATTAACTATATTTCCCATGTGATACTGCTGAGGCCAACTATTTATAGCATATGTTCTGTAATAAATATACTTTTGACAGAATAGCTAACAAGAATCAATGCACGCATGTGTGTGTGCTCAGTTGCTCAGCTGTGTCCAACTTTGTGACCCTATGGACTGTAGCCCACCAGGCTCCTCTGTCCATGGGATTTTGCAGGCAAGAACACTGGAGTGGGGTGCCATTTCCTCTGAGAGGATCTTCTGGACCCATGGATCAAAACCACGTCTTCTGCGTCTCCTGCACTGGCAGGAGGATTCTTTACCACTGAGACACCAGGGAAGCCTAAACTAGTATACAGGATGGATAAACACCAAGATTCTATTGTATAGCACAATATCCTGTGATAAACTATAACGAAAAAGAGTATGTGTTTGTATAACTGAGTCACTTTGCTGTACAGAAGAAATTAACGCAACATTGTAAATCAACTATACATCAATAAATTTAAAAAATATATCGATTCTTAAAAACCAAGACATTTTAAAAAAACTACCCAAATGAAATTCCAACTTAAAAAAAATTAAGTTTCACACCTTTCCGGTAAAAAAAAAAAAGTGTGTTCCACTTGCTTAAAAGTTTTTGTGTGAATAGTGAAGATAATACAGGAAGGCAAAGCTGAAGACTTAACTATGGCAGTTAGATTCCAGAAGTAGAAATTCGGTAAGATTTATTTGAAATTTGAATTTGAAAATTTGAAAGCATTATACAATGTTGTCCATTAACTTTTCCTATTGGGAAAAAAGCGTGGGCTGCTCAGTGTAAAAAATACCTACTTTATGCATCTCCCTTACTATATTTAGTTATTCATGTCAAAACCGCCTTTGGAGAGCACCAGATATTTAAGGAAGAGAAAGTGCATTGTGTACCCAGTGAAAAATTGAGTAAGTTCACTTACGACTCAATCCAATTAACAAGGGCTTCAAAAATATATAACCTTCTAAACATCATCCACTTAAACCTCCTTTATAACGTATGTAATACAGCATCTCTGTACATATAAACCAAGCCTCCTAGAAATTGTGGCACACAATACTGATTGTGAGTTTAAATTTCCACAAATACTATTTTAGCTCGCCCTCCCACTTAGTGGCTGAAAATGTTTTAAGTTCCGTACACTTTTACTTTAGGAACGAAGAGGGTAAATACTCTGTCCTTTGCCCCTGGCCGATGTGTCCGGGGAGAGACTCGCACTCCGGTTTTCAAGAATTCGAAGGGTGGGGTAGAAACACGACACACCCACCTGCAGATGCAAGGAAGGGTGTCTTTAAAACCACGCAGCACAACAGTCGGATCGAGCCTGCCGCCTAAACCGGCTGCCACAAGAAAAGTCTGATTACCGACAACGGTCCCCCACTCTGGAGACCCTGGGTCCCCGAGTCACCTACCGCCACCAGAGCTCCGAAGGTCCACTTCCTGTTTACCACCCAGCCTCTTCCTCCGGTGCCCAGACCAGTTGAACGCCGTGACCTTGCGCAGGCGCATATCCTAGCGAGCCCCTCCTAAACAGACATTTTTGTGGAAAGCCGATACTATCCAACTGGGAGAGGCGGACAGAGGTGCCTAAACAACCCCCTACGTATAGCTTATGAGACACCCCGACTGCTAGTGGAGACGCGGGCAAGGGGATTCAGCGAACCTAGCTTGTTACTACCATTGATTCGTGGGGCTAACGTGGATTTTCTTTCATTTGTTTGGAGGCACTAAGAGGAAACTTTTGTAGACCACTTATCCGGGAGTCTATGGAACCGGTGTAAAAAGGCTTGACCCTATTGCTCGGCACTGTGGGGAGACGACAGGTTCAGCCTCATAACATACTTACCAGATTCCTCGGAGTCTGTACAGCAGTCCTCCTGAGGGAAGAAAGGCAATGTCCGACTCCTTAAACGAGAAAGGGAGGGAGTCGGCAAGCCGGGACTACCGAACCAGAGCGACGGAACGAAGCCTGCGCGAGCCGCGGTCACGTGCCCATGGCGGCCATGACAACTACCGAGGCGGCGGAGCCTCGGTAGTGGAGGCTGCCGCGTTGTCGCAGGCCCCTTAAAACACTTCGTTCCCCAGCCCTTTTAAAGATATTCCTCCACAGTCTTTCCTCGTGAGCTGCGGTCTCCTCTAGAGACAAGGAGCATGGCTGGCCGAGCCTCCTAAGCCGAGGAAGAATTCCTTAGTAGCAATGGCAGCCAATTGGGGGAGCGGGGCGGCCTCAACCTAACCCGGGGCGGGGCCTCGGGGGCGGAGCTTCGGCGGGGCGGCCGCTTCAGAGCCGCAAAGTTTGGCTGTGGCGGCAAATGGGCTTGGGCGGCTCCTTGGCGGGTGGCGGCGGTGGCCGTAGCGGTTCCTCCTGGCCCTGTTAATGTCGGGGCCAGGCCCGGGGAGGATGGCGCCCTAGGGCCCAGCCTTTCCTGGGGGTAGGGGCGGGAGGGGACGGGTGGGGACCGGCCATGTCGGAGGTGACCCGAAGTCTGCTGCAGCGCTGGGGCGCCAGTTTTAGGAGAGGCGCCGACTTCGACTCTTGGGGCCAGCTGGTGGAGGCGATAGACGAGTATCAGATGTGAGTGACTAACTGCGGGAGCGGGCCAGACGGGTTCCAGTCGGCCGCCTCCCCCCTTCTTTCTGTCGGTGTCTCTCATCACTGTATCTGTAGCCAAGGCTTCTCAGGGTGGGGCCCCGCAGGCACTGGGGCTGAGACCTCACTGGCCCCGGAGACAACGGTCCGCTCCCTGGGGTTTTTCGCCCTCCGCCAGGCCAGTTCAGTGCAACAGGTAGCCCTTCTTTCCCGGGGCGCCAGCCCATTCAGGCTACTACTGAGTTCCTTGCCACCGTCTCCCGGGTCCCCCGCTCCGCAGTTTCCTTTTCCCCTCTCCTCCGCCTCTCTCACGTTGCCGCCCCTCAGTTTCTCTTTTAGAATCTCTTAGGAATACTTCTGTGTTCTCCGCCCACGTTCCAGGGATGAGTGGCCTTGCTCTGTGTACAGTGCCTTCCTCCTCCCCTGTGTAGGACAGGAGGGAACGGGTGGCGATTGAGGGGAGGGGGTGCCCCCGGCAAGCATCGAGACCGGAGGTCTCATCAGACGAAAGAAAGGTCCCCTCTCGCGCCCCTTCTCCACCCCTCTTTCTGAGTAGCCTTGTTTTCCCAATTCACCTCGAATCCGTTTCGGTTTCTAGGACTGTTATTTGCTAGGCTGGGTGAGTCCCACCCGCCCCTCGCTCGGTTGCTCTGGGTGGAGTCCGCGCAGGATGTGAACAGAAGAGAGCAAAATGTGAATTAATAGACCACGCACAGGAGCCACCACTCCCTCTTCGGGTCCCTCCTCCTTTTCCTGTGTATAATGTATAGCCGCCGGGTACAAGTGAGCACCAGGTTCTTTGATCTCCCCAAGTCCAGTTTTCTTTCCTTTTCTGGTTTCCTCCCCAAACTTCAGGGATGTTTTTAAAATTATAAGGCTATGTTTGCGTATATATAAAACCTTGCTTGGTTTCTTGCACATTTTACTGAACTGCCTGCTAAAATGCTATTGTTTGCAAACTGTTGACATTAATTACTTCTTGGTTTAAAGTAAGTTATTGTTTGAAACCATGTGTTCGTAAAACATTTTTTTTTTCCTTTTCAAACGTCTTTTGCAAAGAATACAGGATTGGTCCCTGAAAGATCTAAATCCTGTATTCTTTTTCTACAGTGGTTACTTGTTTTTTTCTGACCATTAAGGTAATTTAAATGCGTAGATGTTTTTAAAGGTTTTTTTCTTAATGAGAACCGTTATTTGTTAAAATATTGCTTTTGTTTTGGTTTCTTGGCTGCCAGGCATGTTGTGGGGGGGGGGGGGCCAGCTCCCCAATCAGGGATTGAACCCTCACCACCTGTATTGGAAGGCAGAAGTTTTAGCCACTGGACCGCCATAGAAATCCTGCATAGATGTTTTCTATTTCACCTTACTGACTTTGAATTGCCTGCCATTTTTCAAAAGCCCTGAAAACCATCATGCTTTGGGCCATTTTGCCATGTATGATAACTTCTGGCTTTTGTTTCACACTTTCACTTGATTTCACTTACTCTTGCAACTGCTCAGTAAGAATATTATTATTCTCATTTTACAAGTGGGGAAACTGAAGCTCAGTTTAATGGGATTACCTGGAGTCACTGATGTCTGGGATTTTTTTTTTTTTAATTTCAAATCCTGTCTGCTCTGTTTAAGACATTTTGTTAAACACAAATGTTTTGATACATTGTATAAGTGAATTGGACACAGTAGAAGACTTCCTTTTTTTTACCAGAGAATGTATCCTTCCATTCTGTAGCCAGTTAGTGAGCACTGGGCATCCTCATTCTATGTTAACTGAACTTGCAGGGCCTGAAATCTAAAGCTGCCTTTTACTTGTGATGGTGGGACCTCACAGCTGTTGGCACTCAGCAGTAGACCTTACAATGGAAAGTGAAGAATACCATGTCCAATTGAAGTTACAAAGGAAAATTGAATATGCAAGCTGTTTAGCTGGAATTTCTAAAAACATCTCAGTAAGGGAGTAATAGGCACAGACGAATCTATTGTTGAACCTCAGTTACTAACCTTGAACGTCATGATTCAGAGTAATTCTCAAATTATTATAAAAACCACCAGTGTCAAATTTGAATAGAAATATGTCATGATTGGCTTAAACTTTGTAAACATATAGGCTACATATACAATGAAATTGAATTTAAAATTAATATACTCACAAATTTGAAGGCCAAATGTCTTTTTCATTTGAATTATCTGTGAGAAAAGCTGCTGAAAAAGAGAAGATTTGAGAGCCACTAAATGATGTGAGAAAGAATGGACAGGATTTAGCCACTAACTAGATACTGAGAGAAGGAGGAGGCATCTGGGAGAACTGGCCCGTCTGATGGGGAAACCAGCAGTGTTTTTACAACCCTACAACATACAGGAGTGTGTTCATGGGATGTTGCTGTTGAGGGAAGGAATAAGCATGTTTGTACTTATTGTGAGGTAAGAATATCATAGCTTGAACAGTTCCATCACTCAGCAAGTGAGAGCTAAGCATATAGACATGAATAACATTTGATCTCCACCCTCATAGTACTGAGTCTAATGGAGGATTTTAAAACAAAGTTCTGCCACTCTCCTTGCTGTTTCCTGAAGCCTGCTTCTGCCTTAGTCCATTTGTCCTTTTCCTGGAACACTCCCTGTTGTCTATTTGGGTTGTTGGATCACCTCCTTCAGGTCTTTAAGTCCAAATATTGACTTCCCTGTGAGACCCTCTCTGGCCACCCTATTTAAAACTGCCGGGTTAAAAGGAGAGTGGGTGGACTGAATTGGGAGACAGATCGACATGTATAAACTGTTAATACTGTGTGTAAAGTAGACAACTAATGAGAACCTACTGTAGAGCACAGGGAATTCTACTCAATGCCCTGCAGTGACCTAAGTGGGAAGGAAATCCAAAAAAGAGAGGATATGTGTAAACATACACCTGATTCGCTTTGCTGTATAGCATAAACCAACTTAACATTGTAAAGCAAATATACTCCAATAGAAATTAATTAAATAAAATTGCTCGGTTAAGTCTGCTATCCACTCCCACTCCCACTTACCTCACTTTTCCAAATCCAACCCCCTAATCTTGGTTTTTTCCTTAGTATTTACCGCCATTTAAAATACAATATACTTTTTGTATTCATTTGGTTTGTTGTCTCCCTCTCCACTTGGATGTAAGCTCTTTGAGGACAGAAAATAGGGGGAATTGTCTGTTTTGTTCTCTACTGTATGCTTAGTGTCCAGAGTAGTAGTAGGCTGCTGCGTGCGTGTGTGTGTGTGTGTGTGTGTGTGTCGCTCAGTCGTGACCAACTCTTCGGATCCCATGGACTGTACTCCACCAGGCTCCTCTGTGCATGGAATTCTGCAGGCAAGAATACTGGAGTGGGTTGCCATTTCCTTCTCTTATCTAGATGTTATGTAATTATTGTATTCTAGTGAATGGTTTGATTCAGGAGTATGCTGTGGAAGCTTTAAGGAGTTGATGCCACGATACTATTGGAAAATCTAAACAAATTATGTCAAAACTAAAATTGCTCCCCCAAATATGCATGGTCAATTAAAAACAACTCTTATCTATCAGGTTACCTCTTTTAGCAGCCTGGGGGTGGGTACCTGCCCCCTAACTTAAGGTAGAGTGGCATGGACTCTCTTTTCCCTATTTCATAGAATCAGTCTTAAGGTATTGATCCAGCACATGGATGCTCAGTAAATATTTGTTAAATGAATGGGTGAGTTTGAAGATTGGATAATACTTAGTAATCATCTTTACTGTGTCTGATATCAGCACCTCTCAAGGTGTGGTCCCAGATCTTTGCTGGTCTGCAAACTGTTATTGGTATGCAGTGAGATAAGTAAAGAAATAGGGATTTAAGATTTAGGAACTTTATTGAAGTTTGACATCTTTGTGATAGTTTTTATTTTATTTTATAAAAGTATTAGACTAGAACAGAGTGGCGGGGGGGAGCTCGTCCTTCAGTCTAGATAGTTTGAGAAGAACTGTCATAGATTGCTGTGGGACTCTGTGGGTTACTTGTTTATGTTCGTTAAGTATATTTAAAAATTCCCCTTGAGAATAGTCCTGTATTAACTGTAGGCACCCTTGTATGAGGTTATTCTCTAGAGAAGGACAGTTGGTAGGCTTCTCACCTTTACTAATAGAATGTCAACTCTTTTACCTGCTCTTTCATTCCTAGAGCATGTGGGTTTTTCCTCAGTGGACAGATTTATGTCTCATTTTGTCTTAAAATGGTGCAGTCGTTTATGGGTTTGGCTTTCTTGCCTAGGTTTTTAAAAAAGTTAAAAAAAGATAACTTTATTGAGGTTTAATTTATCTACAGTGAAATTCACCATTTTACAATTCAATGAATTTTTAGTAAATTTACCAAGTTGCACAACCATCAGTACAATCAAGTTTTACAGCATTTCCATCACCCCACAAAGATCTCTTTGCACATTTGCAGTCATTCCATATTCCCGCTCTAGTCCCAGGCAACTGTTAATCTACATTCTGTCTCTAAAGATGAAATGATCTTTTCTGGACATTTTATGTAAATTGAATCATATGATCTGTATGTGGCTTCTTTCATTTAGCATCCTGTGTTTGAGTTTCATCCATGTTGTTGCATGTATCAGTCTTTTGTTCCTTGTTACTGATGAGTAACATTGCATTGTATGGAGATACCGTATTTTGTGTATCCATTCACTAATTGATGGACATTTGAATTCTTTCTAGTTTTTTAATACTGCTGTGAACATTTACATGCAAGTCTTTGTGTGCACATGTATTTTCATTCTTCTTAGGTAGATAGCCACGGAGTGATATTGCTGGCTCATATGGTAAATTTATGTCTGATTTTTAAAAGGCAGCTGCCAAATGGTTGATCAAACTGGGTGTACCATTTTACATTTCTACCACCAATATATGAGAGTTCCTGTTTGTCCACCTTGGCAGCATTTGTTATCATGTGTCTCTCTGATTATAGCCATTCTAGTGGGTATATAGTGTATTTCACTGGTTTTAATTTGCCTTTCTGTTACAACTAATGATCCTGAGCATCTTTTCTTTGATGCTTATTTTCCTTGTAAATCTTGTTTATAAAATGGCTTCAAACTTTTTGCCTGTCTTTCAGTTGAGTTGTCTTTTCCCTATTGAGTTAGAAGGGTTTTTTGGTATATTCTGGATGTAAGTCCATCATCAGATAGGATATATGATTTGCAAATATTTCCTGTAGTCTTTCTTCTGACAGTGACCTGCTTAGGTTAACAGTCACTATTGGCGTATTGTGTGGGTGTGTGTGTGTGCTAAGTTGCTTCAGTTGTGTCCGATTCTGGGTGACCCTGTGGAGTGCAGCCCACCGGGCTCCTTTGTCCATGGGATTCTCCAAGCAAATGGAGCTAGTCAAATAAAGAAACTGCCACACTATAGCTTCCCTGAATTCAGGGATGTACAGTTGACATTGTTAAGTGTAGACTGTGATTCCTAAAGAGAACTATACGTAGATGGTAGACTAGCAAGAATTAGAAAGTAAATGAAGTACTGTAAGGGACAGGTATGACTTTGTCTATTTCTAATTATACTTACTCCTGCTTAAAATCTGCAAAGAGTGGGTCCAGGAATGACATTTTAGGAAAAATATTCTGGGATTTCCAGTTTGGGAGGAAAAGAAACAAATGGATGGAAACATTTTAAGTAACATAGTAGAACTATCCTGGTAAATGTTAGGATTTCATGTAGGAGTCTCTTAGGTTATGATTAAAAGAATGTGGACCTTTCATAGACTGAATAGAAGTCATCAAGTGAACTTGATGCCTGATCTTTAAAGATACAATTACATAGAATAGAACTTCCATCTAAGACTTTTTGGAAACATGGTGAATTTCTTTTGCTGTGGCTTGGTAGGAAATCCAGCACATGCACCTCTTGTGTCCCTGCCTCCGTTCCCCACTTGGGATAGTATAGTATGCTTGGGAATTGTAGTTTCAAATTCTTTAGCCAGTTATAAAATGTTTCACCAAAAATGTCCTTTTGGTTCTTTGGTTCCCCCACCCCCTGCTACCCCACAAATTTAAAAAATTAAAATAAATATCATATAACATGAGATTTATCACTGTGAGGTTGTACAGTTTGGTAGATTTTAGTCTATTCATAATGTTATGCCAGCATCACCACTATCTAATTCCAGAGCATTTTCATCACCCTCATAAAAAACCCTTTACCTGAAATGGGTCACTGCCAGTTCTCTCCTTTCCGAAGCCCCTGACAACCACTAAACTGCTTTATATCTCTATGGATTTACCCATTCTGGATATTTCATGCAAATGGAATCAGGTAATACATGATCATTTACATCTGACTTCTTTCATTTAGTTTAATGTTTTTAAGGTTCATCCATGTTGTAGCATGTATTAGTATTTTATTCTTTATGGTCAAATAATATTCCTTTGTGTGCACCACATTTTATTTACCTGGGGTATTTGCACTTTTTGGCTATCATACAAAATGCTGCTGCTGTGAACATTTATGTACTGTGTGTGTGTGTGAACATGTTTTCTGTCCTCTTGGAAATTTACATAGGATTTTGAAACTGGTGGGTTATATGGTAACTCTTTAACTTTTTGAGGAGCTGCCAAATTGTTTTCCACAATGACTGTACCATTTTACTTTCCTTACTTCAGTGTAAGGATTCTAGTTTCCACATCCTTGCCAACATGCATTGTAAGTTTTCTCCCCTCTTTTAAAAGTTATACCCATCCTGGTGGGTGTGTAGTGGTATCTCATTGTGGTTTTGATTTATATTTCTCTAATGACTAATGAGAGAAGGCAATGGCAGCCCACTCCAGTACTCTTGCCTGGAAAATCCCATGCACGGAGGAGCCTGGTGGGCTGCAGTCCATGGGGTCGCTCAGAGTCAGACATGACTGAGCGACTTCAGTAGCAGCAGCAATGACTAATGATATTCATGTGCTTATTGGCCACTTTTATATCTTCTTTGGAGAAAATGTCTGTCAGTCAAATCCTTTACTCATTTTTAAATTTAGTTATTTGTCTTTTTATTGTTTAGCTGTAAGC
>NW_011494889.1:1039323-1081593 GCF_000754665.1 Bison bison bison | reverse complement strand
GGAGAATCCCAGGGACAGGGGAGCCTGGTGGGCTGCTGTCTATGGGGTCGCACAGAGTCAGACACGACTGAAGCGACTTAGCAGTAGGAACAGCAATGACTAATGATATTCATGTGCTTATTGGCCACTTTTATATCTTCTTTGGAGAAAATGTCTGTCAGTCAAATCCTTTACTCATTTTTAAATTTAGTTATTTGTCTTTTTATTGTTTAGCTGTAAGCATCACTCCTTTGGTTTTTTGTGTCTCAGAAACAGCTCTGGATCTTTATTGTTGAGCTTAGACTTGTAACACAGATCTGTCCTTGAAAGTTCATCCAAGACTAGCTGCTGTTTATAAGTATGATGATAACTGGGCAAATAATGATTTCCATGTCTGATCAGTAGGGAATTTTCTTTATTTGCCTTGAAAGATATGTTCAAAAGTATAGTTTGATAGAGTATCATCACTTTGTTACAGCTGTAATTTGAACTAGTCTTATCAGCAAATAAATGATAGACTGATAAAATATCTCCGGTCAGTACTATTATTGGTGTTCACTGGAAATGCTTAAGCTGAATCTGGACAACTGCTATTGGTTTTTTGTAGAAGAAAATCATATGTACTGAAGAAAGTTGAATTAGATGTCATTTGAAATTCTTTCCAGCTCTATGATTCTGTTTTTATGGTTTCGAGCTGAAATTTATCCCAGTGAAATGGTTTGAAAAGTATTGTATCTTACTTTAATTGTTGCACAAAGTTAGATTCTAATGATAGTGTAGATTTATACTTTGAAAACAGAGGAAAAGTGTTATTGTGCTTCACTGTTTTTTAAGATTTAAATTGTTTTACCTTGTACTTGAAATACTTTGCTGTCCTTCACTTCTAAAGAATGTTTGTTTCTTCTTACAGATTAGCAAGACACCTACAAAAAGAGGCCCAAGCTCAACACAATAATTCTGAATTCACAGAAGAACAAAAGGTACCATAAAATAATCTCTAGATACATCAGATTCCAAGTGAAAAAGGGTCTGTCTTTTGAGTCCATTAAGCAAAAACAAACAACGAAAGCCATTATACTTACGTACAAAGAATGATAGTGATCATGCTTTGCTGATCATTAAGTAATCAGAGATACCACATGATTTACCATGCAGTGAATTTCTCACTTAATGAATTTCTTTTCTCAGCCATTTAGACTTTAACTTTAGTGGAGACCATCCATTCTTTGGTTGGGAGGAGGGGGAACCAGAGACTGGAGTGAGATTGTGAGTAATTGCATTTCACCTCTTAACTCTGAACTCCCTTAACTCTTTTTCCACCTCCTCTCAAAACAGACAAAAATCAAACAAGCCACCACTGAAAAAAAATTAGTTCAAGTCAAAAATTTGGCATGAGCCCTTCAGCAAAATAAATCCATAAAGTTTCAAAATGTTTTGAGTATCCTTTCTCCTTGAATTAAAATTTTAATGGGTCAAGGTGATTCCCTGTACCGCTAAAGACTATGAAAAATGGGATATTTTAAGAAGCTTTACTTTAACAGAATGAGAAGAAATGGGAGGAAACAATCCATATTTTCTCCTAGCTCAAGAGGTCCAATGTTAAGTCAGATTTTAATCTCATAGATAATGAAAAAAATTAATGTCAGTTTTCCTCTTATTAAGAAAAGACATTGTGAAAACTATGGCAACTTAATTTGCTTTTATCTTTTTTTTGTACAAGGAGTGGGAATGACTCTTTGAACACTTCTTAGGCTTGTACTTATTTGATTCTTCTTTATAAGAGTTTGAAAAGAAAAATATCCCAAAGATTAGGGTCAGTCATATTTCTTACACAGGTAGTATGTTTGCATTTAAAACTATTTAGAGTTTGTGTTATCTAATGTATGTTTATTTTGTATTTTAAAAAGAAATAGCACTTTTAAAATTTAAAAGTGTAGTTTTCTTTTTTCCTTAATAACTGCTAGTATTGCTGATAGATAGATGGCATTACCAACTCAATGGACATGAGTTTGAGTAAACTCCGGGAGTTGGTGATAGACAGGGAGGCCTGGTGTGCTGCAGTCCATGGGGTTGCAAAGAGTCGGACACGACTGAGCAACTGAACTGACTGATGATAGATTTAGGAAGTTTAGGATTTTAGCCCAGGAAAATAATTAGCTCAGAGGAAATATTTGGTTTGCAAAAGGAAAGGGAAAAGGACTATATGCTTTATCACATCCAAGATTTGTGATATCTGTCTAGGAATGACTAGGATGTGATCAGCTGACATCACAGAATTTAAGGGTTAAAACATCTACATTTTGAAACAATCTCAGCTATTTGAATATGTAACTTTAACAGCTAACAAAGCATGTTATGAATATGGAATCAAAATGAAAGCTTTGGAAATTAAAAAGTTCGACAGCCATGTTTTAATCACCTGTTTCCCTCAAGTTACTTATATGCCTCATCTCTAACATCTACTGCTTAGGTATAGGATCTAATATGAACTCAAATATAAAGTGATTTGACCTAAAACATACTCGTTTTTTAAAATGTTATCAAGAAATGAGCTTTGGCATATGATGATGATTAGTCTAATGAGACAAAATCAGGTTTTTCTTAATTTTCTTTAACTTCCTAAGGCTGAAGCTGGGTGTTTGATAATGCTGTTTGTTTAGCTTATTGCTGTTTATAGTAGGTGCCCAGCTGCTCTCTTTTCAGCTTACACAGATCCACCCCTCCATAAGGTCCAGGAGGCAGCATGACCTAGAGGAATGAGCCTGAGATCTGAAGTGAGAAGATTTGGTCTTGAACCCTGGCTCTGTCTCTGGGCCTTAAATTCCTTGTGTATGAAGTGAAGGATAAGATAACCCTAAATCATCTTGAAAACCATCTCTAAATCTTCACATGACCTCTGCCTTTGAGGTAGTCTGCTCCTCCTCCTTTCCTAGAGACCTGATTTCTGAGGTATTTAATATTTAAAAACCTGCCTAGGAGGCATATGTGGCTGCCATTTGTGTCTCCAGAGAGAGCTTGTGCCTGCCTGCCTATTCCTTGGGCTTGGGAGAAGGACCCGCCCCCACCCCCCATTACTCTGTACTACATTATGAATATAAGGCAAGTCATTACATTTAAAATTTTAACTTTCCTTAAAAATACAGATAAAACATTCACAGTAGGCAAAAAAAGTCACTTTGAAATAGAGCCTTTATTTAATGTCACTTAAGGAAAAAGTTCCACAGTTTGTTGTGACTGTGTGGATCACAACAAACTGTGGAACATTCTGAAAGAGATGGGAATACCAGAGCAGCTGACCTGCCTCCTGAGAAATTTGTATGCAGGTCAAGAAGCAACCATTAGAACTGTACATGGAACAACAGACTGGTTCCAAATTGGGAAAAGAGTACATCAAGTCTGTATATTTTCACTCTGCTTATTTAACTTATATGCAGAGTACATCATGTGAAATTCTGGACTAGATGAAGCACAAGCTAGAATCAAGATTGCCAGGAGAAATATCAATAACCTCAGATAAGCGGATGACACCAACCACCCTTATGACAGAAAGCAAAGAGGAACTGAAGAGCCTCTTGATGACAGTGAAAGAGGAGAGTGAAAAAGTTGGCTTAAAACTCAACATTCAGAAAACGAAGATCATGGCATCCTGTCCCATCACTTCATGGGAAATAGATGGGGAAACAATGGAAACAGTGACAGACTTTCTTTTCTTGGGCTCCCAAATCACTGCAAATGGTGACTACAGCCATGAAATGAAGACACTTGCTCCTTGGAAGAAAAGCTATGACCAACCTAGACAGCATATTAAAAAGCAGAGACATTACTTTGCTGACAAATGTCTGTTTGGTCAAAGGTGTGGTTTTTCCAATAGTCATGTATTGATGTGAGAGTTGTACTATAAAGAAAGCTGAGTGCAGAAGAATTGATGCTTTAGAACTGTGGTGTTGGAGAAGACTGCTGAGAGTCCCTTGGACTGCTAGGAGATCCAACCAGTCTATCCTAAAGGAAATCAATCCTGAATATTTATTGGAAGGACTGATGCTGAAGCTTCCAATACTTTGGCCACCTGATGTGAAGAAATGACTCATTGGAATAGACCCTGATGCTGGGAAAGATTGAAGATTGAAGGAGAAGAGGACGACAGAGGATGAGATGGTTGGATGGCATCACCAACTTGATGGACTTCAGTTTGAGCAAGCTCCAGGAGTTGGTGATGAACAGGGAAGCCTGGCGTGCTGCAGTCCATAGGGTCTCAGAGTTGGACATGACTGAGCGACTGACTGAACTGAACTGAAGGAAAAAGTCAGAGACTCCAAGTTAATAAATGATTAGAAAACAAAGATTTTCCAGACATTATCTGGAGAACATTGACTCAGAAAAATTAATACATGTTATATCAACAGAGTTTGTGACTTTTCAGGGCTTTTAACATGCTAATGTGTATGTTGGATTTTTAAAGAGTTTGGGTAATGGAGTATTTCTTAAATTTGTTTGCTTTTGAAAGCCTCCCTCCTCTTCTCTTTATAACATTTCATTGGGTCTAAAGAACATGTTATGGGAAATTTTGAAACCGACTGTTAGGTCTGCAAAATTACTTGAATGCCAGACCTGGCATGTAAGCCAAAGGAGAAGAAACTCAATTGTGTTTCCTTAAAAGAGAAAAACGGAGAATGTTCCTTACATTAGTCTATGCAAAACTATTCTATGTGTTTTCTATTTTGAATTATATTCTTTGTGCTTTTACTATTTTAAATATATTTGTAGCAGAGACAGGTTTTTAGAATTATGCCAACCATTCAACAATTTGTGGAACTTTAAAAGAAGATTTTTTTAAAAACCACCATATTTCTAAAGTACTTTCGTTATGAAACTTTTTACTGTTGCTCCCAATAAGATTTCAAAACTATTTGATGATTAAATGCTTTGTTAGATCTTAGATTATTGATATTTATTTGTATTATTAAGATGAGAGGAATCATTTTTTTAGAGAGTAACTTATATACTTCTCAGTATTTATTTTAAATGTGAAGATATCTAAAGCCACACTACTGATCTGTCTTAACTTTATTAGTTGGTGGTAGAAAATCTTCGTATGGATTTTCTATTCATAATCTCAAAGATTTCTGGTGGAAAATAAAGTTTATAATTCTTATTTGATCCTCCCTCATGATCAGTTGACTTAGCTTTCATTTCATTTCTTAATAGTTTTGTCATTATAACAACTGGGTTTAGTTGCCAAAAAATAGCTGCCAAAAGCTTTCATTCCATTAAATTCCCTACTTTGGTGTAGTAGATTTTCTCATGTAAGTTTCTGGACAGAATAGAACATCCTGTCTCATGATGCTTAGAAAGTTTTTCCCTGTTTTGAATCAGATGTAGTGGTGATGAGAATTCCAGCACTATATGCTTGTTTTATATTTTATAGATCTCCCTTTCCACTGCCTCCTCCCTCGCTTCCTTTCTTCTCTGCCTCCCCCCAGCTAGAGGATAGACGATGGGCTGTCTAAATCTAAAAAATTGTCTGGATTGAGACTGTACTTCTTAACTCTTTGTATTTTTGTAAACTATTTTTTCCCTTAATATGTTTTGGCAAAATTACTATAGTTCTTTAATTGTTAACTGCTTTTTTCCTTTAATAGCTCTTTTGGAGTTAACCATTCCCCTAGCTAATGACAAAGTAAGACAGCCAGTATTCTGAAAATGATAACATTTTCCACCTATATACCTTGTTAGACATATGCAATTAATTTGAATGAAATGCTAATTATTTAAATCTTTCTAAAATTAAGTTCACTTACCTTGAATGCTTAGTCTTAATGTGTATTAATCAGGATTTATATTTTGTGCTTAATAATTTTTCTGAACCGTTTCTTTCTAAGAAAGGTGGAATACTGACAGTAGCAAGCACTTGATTTTGACGTCAATAAATGCTACATTTTAAAAGTCATTGCTGTGGCTGAAAATGATAGTGTTTCACTCTTTTTTAATACTGATGTTGGGTGTGGTCCCTTAAAATAGTTATGAATAATGCCTATTGGTATTTTGCCATAGTTTCAATAGACTGTAAAAAAACTGTTGCTTCTTCTTAACTTGAAGAAATGTTTACATTTAAAATAGGTTATTAGTGGACTTATAGTTGTTAAATTAGAATATGTTTTACCTGAAATGTTAAAAACATCAAATCAAATGGGTTGTATAGTAAAGAAGGACAAGGAGTTAACTAATGTTTTTAAAGACTTACTCATTGATACATGTCCCTTAATACAGACAGCCCTTTTTCAAAACCATTTTTTAAAAAGAACATAAGTGTGACCAAATGGTATTAAAATAAGTGTATTGCTTTGTTGTATATATTGCTACTGTATTGAAGACATTGATGTCCAAGACAAGTTGCTTAACCTCTCTTTGGTTTTCACATCTTATAGATGTGAAATGGTTGTATCTAGTGCATAGGGTTATAGTCAGGATTCAATGAATTAATGTGGGCAAATCACCTAGGAGAATCTGTCACTTAGCAAGTGCTCAATAGGTTTTAGCCATTACTAACTATATTAAAGTAATTTACTAGTTTTGTCAGATTTGAGTGGTTTATATGAACACCACTGATTTAGGGATATTAGATTTTATATAGAAAAGATTGTTGCTGGCTCCCCTACAAAAGCTGTTTCAGAGGGTAAATAAATCTGTATCTTGAATCCTTTTACAGCAATTATGTTAAATATAATATTTAAATATAAAATTTCAGAATAAAATTTGACATTCTCTAAACTCACATTAAGATTAAAGGAAATTTTAAAGATTGTGGAAATAGTTAAATGTTGTTACCAGTTCCTTGACTAAGAGTCATATCTTTTGCTCAGTAGTAGTTTGTTTATTTTTGAAAAATTTTTATTGATGGATACTTGATTTACAGTGTTGTGTTAACTTCTGGTGCACAGCTAAGTGATTCAGTTATACATATATATACATATTCTTTTTCGTATTCGTTTCCATTATGGTTTATCGTATGATAGTGAATACAGTTCCTTGTGCTATACAGTAGGGCTTTGTTGTTTATCTGTGTTATATATAGTACTTTGTGTCTGCTAATCCACGCTCCTAATTTATCCCTTCCCCTTTCCCCTTTGGTAACCATAAGTTTGTTTTCTTTGTCTGTGAGTCTGCTTCTGTTTTATAAATAAGTTCATTTCTGTCATATTTTAGATTCCAAAAGCAAGTGAGATCATGTAGTATTCGCTTTTCTCTTCTGACGTACTTCACTTGGTGTGATAATCTCTAGGTCTATCCATGTTGCTGCAAATGGCATTTCATTCTTTTTTATGGCTGAGCAGTATTCCTCTGTGTGTGTGTGTATTCTTTTTTATCCATTCATCTGTCAGTGGACATTTATTTACCTTACTTTATGTCTGGGCTATTATAAATAGTGCTGCTATGAACACTGAGGTGCATGTGTCTTTTCAAATTATAGTTTTCTCTAGATATGTGCTCAGGGGTGGGATTGCTGGATTGTTTTCTGTACTGTTTTCCACAGTGGCTGCACCAATTTACATTCCCACTTGCAGTGTAAGAGGGTTCCCTTTTCTCCGTACCCTTTCTAGCATTTGTTATTTGTAGAATTAGTGTTTTATTTTGTGAATTGCTATCCCAGCTATATAATGCCTGTATGATAATCACCTAGGACTCACTAGCCTGAGTGCCAGATACCAGGACAATACTTGTTACTCCTCTTTGCTCCTCATTTATCTCCTAAAGAAAATTGGCATAAGAGGAAACCATCAAATCTAATTGACTGAACTTTTGCAGGTCATCAGTATGTGTAGAAAAACATCACTTTTCCCCAGAATATTGTATTGTGAAGGCATTGCAAATATTGTACATATATACTTCACTTTTATGGTCAGGGTTTATTTCTAACAGAAAGTTAAGAAGTATGTTTTTTTGGAAAGATTTCAGTCTTTCTTGTCATAATTTAGCTGCCTGCTCTTGTGCGTATTTGTTTTTTGGGTCTCCTCCTTTTCAATTCAACCCTAGTCATCCATGTTCTTTTTCTGACTACTGATTACCTGGACAGTTGAAATAACTTGATCTAACCTTTAGTCTTTGCCCTTCTCTCCTTTACCCTAGGGACACTGTTATCACAACAGTTTTCTTAAAGGGCAAATCTGACAGTCATTCTTCTGTCCAAAAACTATCTGTGTAATTTATTGCTAAAGTAATAACAGATTCATTCCTCAGCTAGTCATAGAAGGTCCCCTTCATAATAACCCCTCCCCCTGCAATGCACACACATTTCACATTTCAAACCTATCTCCCTATTTTCAGTTTAGGACTTTAGACAACTGAACTATGACTTTTTCCCAAGTTCTTTAGTTTTAGAAATCCTCCCAGTCACTGGGGCTTGATTCCTAATTTTGATTCCTATCCTATTTCTTCAGGGCATATTAACATTTACTTTGCTGACACCTGTAAACCAAGTTCCTCTGTTTTATGTTAACAGTGATTTTATATGTGTCTTACATGTTTAATAGAAACATGGGCTTATTAAAGGAAGGACTATGTCCTGTCATTTATATCTATTTGATAACTCAGATCTGACTATAAAGTTTGCCACCATTTATCACAAGTATTGATTTTACTTGGCATTGCTGATACATTTAACTGAACAAGTTAAGATTGGACTTGAGTCAAAATTAAATTATACCACTGTGCTAACTTTCAGATATTTTTGATTTTAAGTCTTTTAGTGAATATCAGACCTTATGGAGAAGAAGAGAAGGCAAAGCTTGGAGAGAAGATGTTTGAAGTCCTTTTCATTGCCCTTTAACTCATATAGAAGGCTATCATCAAAGCAAATGATTTAAAATTGGTTGTGGCACATTAGACCAGGAGTGAATATATGCTCATCTTCTCTGCATGGTCCCAGCCTTTTGCCTCCTATTTCTCATCTCCAGTGTCTCCAAGATGCTAAAAAGAAATAAAATTTAACCTAACTTTTAAAATCATAGATCACTTATCAATAAAATATTAACTCGATTTTTGGCAACTAACAGTTATAATGTATTTGGTATTTATAACTTTTTCTTTTTCCTGCAGAAAACCATAGGCAAAATTGCAACATGCTTGGAATTACGAAGTGCAGCTTTACAGGTAAATAGATTCCCCCCCTCTCAACTTCTTAATATAAGGAAAAGGAATTAGTATAAACTATTGATAAAATGTTAGGCATTCATGTCAAAAGCAGTATAGTCTCAAAAGGATTTAACAATAAGAATTCATGGATTAAACTCCTATTAAAAGATCTATTAGTTCAAGTTATATAAACTGTAAAAATAAAAGATATGGTTTCAACTTTTTTAGTCAGAATGTTCCAAAAAAACAAAAACTAATTTGGAATTAAAAAAAATTTTTTTTGACCTTGAAAGCAAGAAATGGATTCTTTTACTTTGGCTACTTTTTGAATATTTTGTCAGCCATAATAAAAAACATAGGGTGCAATGAAGTCTTTGTATTAAAAATATGTAATTTGCATATTTTAAATTCAGTCCACACAGTCCCAGGAAGAATTTAAACTGGAAGATCTGAAGAAGCTAGAACCAAGTAAGCTTTATTTCATATTTTTTATTGATACTGCTTTAGAAAAATGTTTACACTATTATGGATATTAAGATTATTTAGCAGAGATGCTAATTTGAGTCTTTTCTGTTATTATCTAATCCTATATAATTTTTCATGCTTTTATAATTCCTATAATATTTTTAGTAATTATTGTTTGGTTCACCTTATGTGCTCAGTCGTGTGCGACTCTTTGCAACTCCATGGACTGTAACGTACCAGACTCCCCTGTGCATGGAGATTTCCACACAAGAATACTGAAGTGGGTTGCCATTTCCTATTCCAAGGTATCTTCCCAACTGAGGGATCAAACCTGCATTTCCTACATTGGCAGGCGGATTCATTACCACTGCTACCTGGGAAGCCCTCTCACCTTCATTATAGAATATGAAAAATTATTTGACTCTATGTTGTACCTCACTTATCTGTTTTAGCCTTTGTTTTATTCAGTTTAATAAGACTACAATTAAATTACTTCAGTAAACATTTACAGTAGATTCTACTGGAAAGTATAAAGTTATAGTCATTGATGCCTGTTTATACTGAATGTCACTGAAAACTGCAGTCCAGCTGTTTGAACTGCTTTATAAAATCTTTCCTTATTGTCCTCATTTTCCTTCCTAAATTTTTTTTTTTAAGTAAACAATTCCTTCAAATATTTTGGTGGTTAGGATGTGCTAGATGAAGCTTTTTTGCTGGTTCAAATGAATGTTCTCTTAGAGGAAATGTTTGAAATATAGGCAAGGGCACAAGTATTGAATATCACCACAGTCAGTTTTAGGACATTTTTTAATCACCCCATAAAGAAACCCTGTATCCATTAGCATTCACTCATTTCCCTCTAGCTTCCCCTGATTCCCAGCCCTAGGCAACCACTAATCTACTTTTTGTCTCTATAAATTTGCCTATTCTGAACGTTTCATATAAATGTAATCTTACAATAATTGGCCTCTTGTAAGTGCCTGTATATAAGATTATTTTAAGAAAAACACGTTTGTGCTCCCTCAGTCATGTCCGATTCTTGTGATCCCATGGGCTGTAGCCCGTCAGGCTCCTTTGTCCATGGAATTTTCTAGGCAAGAATACTGGAGTGGGTTGCCATTTCCTCTTCCAGTGAATCTTCCCAACACAGGGATCGAACCCACATCTCTTGTGTCTCCTGCATTGGAAGGTGGGTTCTTTTAAAAAAAGATTTCAGCTGCATTAAGGATATCTGAGTTATGTTTCTGAAGAAAATTAGAAATGTTCAATTTTAAATGATAAGAATAATGAGGATTTGGGATCCTCATTTAGTAACTATTTTCCATCTCTTTTCAGTTTGTTTCCAAATAAAACTTAAGAATATGTAGGTTCACTATAAAGACTGTAAACACTTATAATCAGATGTTTATTATCTCTTTCCATGGACACACTCAGTTTTTCCCCCTGTTACCTCATAGACTCTCTTGTTGGTAATAATGATCACTATTTTTTAGAGTAGCAGGAATATGCCAAACACTCAGATAAATAGACTCGACCACATTTTGCTGACACTTGCCCATGATTTTACAGCTTGTAAATGCTTGAACTGGGTTGGGTTTGAAGTGATCTCAAAGCCTACATTCCTACCATTACACTGTTATTAATACTTGTAATCATGCAGTATTGACATCAGTCCTTGAGATCATGATTCTTCAGGTCAAACTCCTGAGAGATTATTGACCCATGTATTTGTGGAAGATTGAACTGAAATCTACATTGTTTTCTGATTTGTTTGTTTGTAAGATTTGGGGTGGGTATAGAGAGGAAAGAGAGTAATTTGGATTCGTTTTTTTATTACATTTTGATTTTATATAAAGTTCCTCATTTGGACTTCTCCCTTCCTGGTACTTATTTTAGATGATTTTAATTTGCTTCTTGCCTCTTAAACTTAAATGTGTATGTTGTATCTCAGTAGGCTATGCCCTGTAATTAAGCTTGAATTTATAAAATTTATTTTACAAGAATTAAACATTTTCAATAAATTGGTATTTGACTATATTTCAAATTAAGTGTTCTTAGTCAACCTGGCCTCTGCCTCTTCTAATAATGTAAGGAAGGGAAAATTAACAAATGACTGTATCTTTCAACTTGTTGGTCTTAGTTGGTTTATTTTGCTAATGTATTTTTCCTTCAAGATTTTTAAAATCTCTTTGTAAATCTGAAATTCATACTAAAACTAAGATCCTGAACGTAATAGTTAATTTAATTTTCTTATGTTAATGCTTAGTAATACACTACTTCTTACTCAAATATACCTCCCTATGACCAACCCATAAACTGTAAAATTCCCTTCCATTAATTAAACTTTCAAGGCCCCAAAGAAATCCCACCTTGCCCTGAAAGCTTTTTCTTCTCTCCTTAGCAGTTATTAGACTCTGTCTCATGTTCTTTATAGGAGCACTTTTTATAGCCACTGTCATAGTCTGCCCTGTACTATTCTCACTAATATTTATTTATTTTCTCAAGAATATTGTGAATAACCTTTGTATTTTCCCCACAGAGCCTCATTCAATGCTTTGCCTATAGTATGAACTCGACAGATTTTTAAATTGAATAGAGTTAAATGTCTACAGGGAATTGTTTCCCGTAATTTAAAATAAACTTTCAGATGGGAAGCACTTGCTCATTTTTCCTACCACAAAAATGAAAACTAGCTACAAGGAAAAAAAAAGAAATACATGTGGGGCGTGTGTGTGTGATTTTTAGTGTCAGATTCAAGAGGATGGCAGGCCATGCTCCATGAGCATAGGCTGGGAGTGCTGAGTGCTCACCAGTAGAGGGTATGCCATCAAGTCAGCATTCAGGGGGCCTGTGTGCATTATTCCTACTGAATGAACCAGTTAGTCCCCAGTCGTGGTGGACTCCACACTCAGGATCACCCCTTCCATGAAATTATAAACTAGCTTCTCCTCTTCTCTACAACCTCCAAAAATATCAAGATTCATATTAGAAGAAAAATCCTATGATAAGTTTATGTAGAATCTTATTTTAAAACATTAGAATCCCTGTTATTCCCCAGTTGGTGAAAATGGAAAGCCATCCTGCAATTACAGAAAGCAAGAAAGGTGCTGTTATTTTTCTTTCAAAATTATTCATACAAGTTAAATATCTGATGTACTGTATACTTGTAAATACAAAATAAAGAAGAGGCTATTTATGCCAAAACAGACATTTCCTTTTCAAAACTTTGATACCTAAGAAAAGAAAATGATGTTTAATTCTTCTATTATAATACAAATTCAGGATATTCTTAGTAAGTAATATGATTTTCAGCTGTTTCATTGATGTTTTGTTTACATTTTAAGGGTTGACTTTTTCCTTTTCACTATTAAAATGTGGTCATTGCTGATATAAATATGCATAATCTTGTCACCCATTTCCTATTCTCAGCATCTAGAACAATACTTAGTGATTATCTGATATTTGAATTGAATGAATAGTTTACTCACAATAAACAGTCATGCACCAAGTTTAGAGGTGACATTCTTAAAATTTGAAAAATAGTCCTTCTTAGATCTAAAATAATAGGATTCTAGTCAGTCAGATAGGGAGAACTATGGACAGAATAAATTACCATATAGACTTATACTGTAAGTGTTCCTATGCAGTGTCGTGTTATGTTATTTAATTCTCTCAACAATCTGTGAAGAAAGGTAGAATATGATTTTGGAACTGGGGAAGCTGAGATTCAGAGTAGTTACATGAATGCTCAAGTCATTAACATCATGGGAGGGCTAAGATCTGATTCAGGTCGCTTGCCACTTGCCCTTTGCTTATCAGACTTCAGCTTTGTGGTCCTCTCCATTCCTTGAACAAACTCCTGCTGCAGAGCCTTTGCTGTTGCTCTGCCCTGTTCTCTTAATACTTGGAGACCCCTTGCCCAGAGCTGCTTGTGGACATTTCTTCTCATTCAGGTCATGGCTCAAATGTCTTCTAATAATTCAGGTTTGAGCAGCCTACTCTGTTCACTTCAGCTGAAGTCATCCTTCTACTCCACTTACACAAGCATCCTCTAGGTCCTTCGGCCACAGTCTTAACATCATCGTGTTCATTTTGTGGCTTGTTATTGTCTGCTTTTCCTGGCTAGGGTCTAACATCCGTTTGAAGGTGAGAACACTCTGTCTCTATCACTGCCATATCTTAGCACTCAGTACACATTTGTTGAGAAGAAGAAAGAAAGAGGAAGGAGGGTAGGAGTTGGAAGGAGAGAGAGAATAAGAATGAGTGAAAATATAGACACAAGTCTCAGACTTCTCTCCCTGAAGGGCTTAGTAGGAGTGCATATATTAGAAGAAGTATGATAAACACATTTGACTCCTGTGGGAGTAAGGCATGTAATTGCAACCTGTACTCAGGGATTTTCTTTTTGAGGATGACAACATCCATACCTATATCAGCTCTAAACTGTAAGACTCCAAAATTAGAATGAATAAGTTGAGTATAAACTCACAGAAACATTTTGGATTGTACAATTAATGCCATTACTTCATATAACTGCAGGTAGATACTGGCAATCCGTAAGACCAGATATGAAGCACCTCTCCAAATGTAGGTAGAATTGTAGAGCATCTCTCTTTTTAAGTTTCCTTGCCTGGATATAATCACTGACCACAAACATAATACAGGAGGTTGTAATACAAGAGATTGTTTAAAGACTTCTCTTGAGGATAAATCCCTCTTTGTGTTTGTGTGTGCATGTATATGGAGAAGGAAATGGCAACCCACTCCAGTTTTCTTGCCTGGAGAATCCCATGAACAGAGGAGCCTGGCAGGCTACAGTATCCATGGGGTCACAAAAAGTCAGACGTGACTGAGCATGCATGAGCCTGTATGTAAGCATATATGTACATATATGTATGTATACATTACATATGTATAATAAACTATGGTAAAGGTATATGAGAATTATAACCTCACTACTATAAACTTTACCAGTTTTGTGGAGTTGAGGGGACTAATCAAGACATAGAATAAGATAGGCTCATATCCCTCTCATTGGTCATCTTTGACACCAGTCTTTTAATTAAAGTACTCTAGGAAGGAGATATTGTCTTTCTCAGGTGCCCCATGTCTCACCTTGGATTTTGTACTTAGAACTATTTTGGAGTTCACTTTCCCTAAGCGCTCTGAGACTCTGGAAGTTACCTTCCTTGGAGTTCTGACAGTACTCTGAAGTGTGAATATTTTCATTTTGCTAAGATATTCAATGGACAAGTGCATTGTGGCTTTGGATGATAAGATTGGGAATATTTAAAGTATTAATAGACACCCCAGTGGCTCAGCAGTAAAGAATCTGCCTGCAGTGCAGGAGACACGGGTTCGATCCCTGGGTCTGGAAGATCCTCTGGAAGAGGAAATGGCAACCCACTCCAATATTCTTGCTGGGGAAAACCCATGGACAGAGGAGCCTGGTGGGCTGTGGTCCATAGGGTCACAAAGAATCAGACACGACTGAGCAATTGAACACACACACACACACACACACACACGTATATATACATATTAATAGGCATGGTAAAATTGGCTAAAATCAGTCACTTACAATAAATTTTTTTATTCTGATTCATGACATAATTCATGTGTCTTTCTCTTTTTATTCTAGTCCTAAAGAATATTCTTACATATAATAAAGAATTCCCATTTGATGTTCAGCCTGTCCCTTTAAGGTAAAATAAATTAGCACCAGTATTTGTCTTCTTATTTTATCATCTTATTTTATACCTATTTTTCAGATATTTCTGGATGTATCATATCAATGTTAGTATCATTGATATCATTAATCCAACATATTAGCATTTTATGTCAGCATTTTTTATATCAACATTTTACCTGGGAAATGAGTAGCTATTTGGCTTCTCTTGTATATTTGGTTTTGTAGCTCACTGTTTTTTCTGTCCTTTTGCATGTAGAAGAATTTTAGCACCTGGTGAAGAAGAGAATTTGGAATTTGAAGAAGATGAAGAAGAGGGTGGTGCTGGAGCAGGATCTCCTGATTCCTTTCCTGCCAGAGTTCCCGGTAAGTATCAATTGTTAAAAATATCCATAGCTTAATTCACAGTCAAAGTTTTTGGAACCTACTTTAGTATTTGCTAGTGGGAGTAAAACCTTTCCAGGGTGCATGTCCATTTTAGGCAAAATTTGATGGTCATGTTATCGGCAGTAACTGTTTTATAGGTATAGCCTGGAATTATCTTACTATCTGTATTGGGATCCGAAAGAGCACACTCAGGTTCCGAGTTCACTAGGGGGACTCACTCAGCATGTTGCTGTAACCAACAGCTGTGCTTTATCCCAGAAAAAGAATTACAGGCACAAAACCAGCCAAGGGAAAATGTATGTGAGCAAAGTCCAGAGGAAACCAGGTGCAAGCTTCCAGGAGTCCTCTCCCAGTGGAGTCACACAGCTTGTACTTGATTCCTCTAGTGACAAATTCTAACGACACTTGTGAAGTGTCCCTTGAAGTGGGAAGCACATAAGGGACTCTCTGCCCAGAGCTGTTACATAGACACCTTCTGCCTAGCACTGACCAAAATTCCAGACTCCCAGAAAGAAAGCAGATAATTCAGCATAAACCATATTGTTTGTAAGAAGAATGTAGACACAGTGACCATTCTTATCAGAGGTAGTAGCAACCCTCCCAAAATCCAGATTCCCAGATGCTAGTCAGGGGCTGCCCTTGTAGTCAGGCCTTTCTAAGAGTGACCGTCTCAGACCTGCTGTGTTAACTCTTTTTCGGTTCACTATCAAATTTGGTCGTTAAAAACTGGACCCAGGGACAATGGCTACTGAGCAAATGCCTTTTTCTTCCCATCTGTTTTAAAGAAAGTAAATAATGGTGAGGCTTTTTATTTATAGCTGATCTTCCCTGCCTGTCAATAACCTAAGCAGGCACACTGGATAAATTTCTTATTTCTCCCATCACTGTTTTCCTCTGTTCTGTTCTTACACAGCACACAGTTTTCATTTCTGGTCAATTAGTTCACTTTAGTGTAATATGCTGATATATTGTGATGTATTTTATAATAGACTCCAAAAGCTTTAAAATACAGCTAGATACAATTTATGTGTTATCCTGATAACTTTCTTGGTAACAAAAGTACAGGCAGACCTTGGTAATACTACAGGTTCAGTTCCAGATGACAATAAAGTGAATATTGCAAGAAAGCAAGTCACACGAATTTTTTGGTTTCCCAGTGCATGTAAAAGTTACATATACAGTAGTCTGTTAAGTGTGTGATAAGCATTATGTCTAAAAAATTTTTTTGTATTTCATTGTATATATTTTTTATTGAAGTATAGTTGATTTACAGTGCTTCAGGTACACAGCAAAGTGATGCACATATATTATTTTTCAGATTATTTTCCATTATAGGTTATTACAAGATATTGACTAGTTCCCTGTGCTATAAAAAATACTTTATTGCTAAAAAATGCTAACCATCATCTGAGGCTTTAGCTAGTCACAACCTTCTTGCTGTTAGAGGGTCTTGTGTTGATGGCTGCTGACATCAGGGTGCTGGTTGCTGAAGGTTGGAGTAGCTGTGACAACTTCTTAAACTAAGACAGCAATGCAGTTTGCCCTCTAGATTGACTCTTCCTTTCATGTTTCTCTGTAGCATGCAGTGCTGTTTATAGCATTTCACCCATCATAAAACTTCTTTCAAAATCGGAGTCAATTCTCAAGTCTTGCCACTGTTTATCCACTAACTCTGCATAACATTCTAAACTTTTTGTTGTCATTTTAATAGTCTTCATGGCATCCTTACCAGGAGTAGATTCCATCTTGAGAAAGCACTTTCTTTGTTCATCTATACAAAGCAGTCCTCATCTGTTAAAGTTTTAGGAAATTGGAACAATCCAGTCACATCTTCAGGGTCCACATCTTATTCTAGTTCTCTTGTTAATTCTGCTACATCTGCAATTAACAATAGTAACATCAGACATCACAGGTCATCAGTCACTGTAACAAATATAAAAATAATGAAAAAGTTTGAACTATTGCAAGAATTATCAAAATGTGACACTGAGCCACGAGGTGAACAAATGCTGTTAAAAAAATGGCACCAGTAGACTTGCTTGACACAGGGTTACCACAAATGTTCCGTTTGTAAAAAATGCAATATCTGTCAAGTGCAATAAAGTAATACAATAATAATAGTACCATTTCAGTGTTTATTATGCCCCTTGGGGTGGAGGCGTTATGGGGTAGAAGCAGTGTAGGTTCAAACCAACAGACACGGGGCTTGAGTCTAATCTTAGTACATTACTAGTTGCACCTGTTCTGTTTCTTTTTTTTTTTTCATTTTTGTTATTTGTTTATTTGGCTGTGTAGGGTCTTAGTTGCAGCATGCAGGATCTTTAGTTGTGGCAGGCAAACTCTTAGTTTTGGCGTATGAACTCTTAGTTGCGGCGTATGGAATCTAGTTCCCTGACCAGGGATCAAACCTGCCCCCTCTACCCCCACCCCGCATTGGGACAGAGGAGCCTTAAACACTAGACCACCAGAGAAGTCCTGGTTGCACCTATTCTTAAACCAGTTTGAACTTCAATTTCTCTTTTATTTATAAAATGAATTGATAATCATGCCTACCTCATAAGGTTCCTGTGAAGATTAAATAAGGTACTGCATATAAAGCTTTTAGCCCAGTCCCTGTCATATGCTGAATATTAGTGAGGTGGTTATTTTCATCCTCATCACCTTTCAGTGGGGGAACAATACTACAGTATAGGATTACTGGGAAAATTACTGTCGATGGTAGCTATTATTGTTAATGTATTTTTCAGTATAAGGGCATTATTCCTGATATACTTACTTTATGAAGAGAGATGTATTTTTCTTGCTTTTGTTATATATGTAGAAAATGTCAAAATTGCTGAGATTGTGAAATTTTCTTGCTGTTTTATTTAACTAAATAGTTGTAATTCTGTTTTCAACCCATGTATTGTAATTGCTGAAGCTTCCACTACTATAAATTTCTATCTGATTTGGTTGTCAAATCACATATTTGCTATACAGACAGATCAAGATTTTTATGGGTTTCAGATTGCTGAGTTGAAAGAAACTTTTACCATAAATTAAATCCATTTGCTATGTAAGATTAAACCTAAACTTCATAGATTTTTGTATTCTGATATAGTATTGTGATAATGCATTTCAGAGGTAGAGAAAGCTTACTGAATCCTTCTAGTCTCTGAATTTCTTTTTCAAAAAAGCACATGTAGTTTAATTAACTGTATTTAGTTTGGGATCATTATTGTTCAGGGCCTATGTGTTAGTGTCGGTTGCCCAATAGTGTCCAACTCCTTGTGACCCCATGGCTTGTAGCCTCTGTCCATGGAATTCTCCAAGCAGGAATACTGGAGTGGGTAGCAATTCCCTTCTCCAGGGGATCATCCTGACCCAGGGATTGAACCTGGGTCTCCCACATTGCAGGCAGATTCTTTATCATCTGAGCCATAAGTGTCATTAAAAAATAACTTTTAAAATAATATTCATTGACGTAGCAAGATGGCATTTAACTTTTTACTTAACTGGAAAGCAGGAAACATTTTCTTTTCCTTGTTACACTGAGAGAATCCAAGATTTCAGTGATGCCCAGGCTGTGTCTGCATTTTGATGGCAAGATGGTTCTAGAAATTGTTGTGGTTTTTTTCTTTTTATTTATTATCTTTGTTTCTATATAATTTATTGAATTATAAGTTCTTGGGATTTGTTTAAAAAGTCAAGTCTATGAGATTCTATTTTATATACAGAATTCACCCTTTTTAGTGTGCAGGTTTATGCTTGTTGATAAATGTGTACAGTTGTGTTAACCACCACTGCTGTTAGGCTAAAGAGGAATAAGGAATGGAATTTGTGACCCAGAATAGTTTTTTCCCATTTCAAATAGAAAGTGACTTTTTAACCAAACTTTAATTGGCGTAGGTGGGGAGTAGGGGCTAGGTATTATCTTTCTTTTTAATATTCATCTCTTTCCTTTTCAAAAATTTAAAAATTCATGTAGAAAACATAAATTTTTGTTAAATAATTGGCTTGAGCCAAAATAGAGTTTAATTTTTCTAAAGGTAGGCTTCAGTTCAATCACTCAGTTATGTCTGACTCTTTGTGACCACATGGATGGCAGCACGCCAGGCTTCCCTGTCCATCACCAACTCCCGGAGCTTGCTCAAACTCATGTCCATCAAGTTGGTGATGCCATCCAACTGTCTCATCCTCTGTCATCCCCTTCTCCTCCCGCCTTCAATCTTTCCCAGCATCAGGGTCTTTTCCAGTGATTCAGTTCTTCACATCAGGTGGCCAAAGTATTGGAATTTCAGCTTCAGCATCAGTCCTTCCAGTGAATATTCAGGACTTATTTCCTTTATGTTTGAAAGGTAGGCTTGGTAGATTTTAAATCAAGGATGTAAATGTACAACCTGTTTTATTGGCCTGAAAATTTGCCAGTATGAATATAAAGCTATTAAAATCATAAGCCCAAGAAATATGAATAGACGAAGACAAAATTTTCAAGATTTAAAAAAACAAACACTTTCTTACTGAATGACATGATTAAACTCAAATATAGGCTTAGTTTCAAAATTTTCACAAATGTGTTAGTTTCTTTAGCTCTTAGACTTAATCGTGCATAAAACGTGTTTATTTTTGAAGCTGAAAATAAGGAAATTTACCTCTTCAATGTGAAACCTGTGCATGGTTTTTGCTGTACAAATACTCAGTTCTGAGTTGAACTTGAGAGAAGCAAACATGGATTTCATTTTTAGCTGAAATGAGGTTTTTCTTGCTCACAAGTATAAGAAGTTGCAAATTGCAGCAAAGTGTTCGTTGCTTTCTTGTGAATATCAGGCATCCTTCTTTCATAGAAATCCAGAGCATGCCTCGGGGCACAGCGGTGAATATCATCTTAAGAGTATGCTTAGGTCAGAGCTCACAAAGTTCTTTATCTTCTCCCAGAGTCTCAAGTTCTCAAACTGGAGAGAAGAATCAGAGAAAGCGTTCCTCACCCAGGCATTTATTTGTTTATGTGTGTGCTAAGTCTGTTCAGTCATATCCGACTCTGTGCAGCCCCATGGACTGTAGCCCGCCAGACTCCTCTGTCTGTGGGATTCTCTAGGCAAGAATACTGGAGGGGGTTGCCATGCCTTCCTCTAGGGGATATTCAGACCGAGGGATTGAACCCATGTCTCTTCTGTCTCCTACATTGTCAGGTGGGTTCTTTACCACCAGCACCACCTGAGAAGCCCTTGTATATAAAGCAAAAGAAAATACTCTTTGATTTTGTTCTCTGTCTCTCCAGGCTAGTTTTTAATAAGGTTTGAGACTTACTGATATTAATATTTTTTCTCACTTTCAAGCTTAAGCAGGTTGGGAAACATTTTAAGATTTCTTTCTACAGCTTTTTTTTTCTTTTAAATGCAAGAATCCTGTCACTTGAAATTAAAGGGTTTTCTTTAGAGTTTTGCAGAGACTAAGTCATATGAGATGTCTGTTAAGTAGATTACATTTTGCAGCCCTCATCTTCAAAGCACCCAGCAACATCTAGCTTACTCTTTCTTAAAAGTACTCTGCAGTTCAGCCTTTTGACTCAGACACCTGTGAGGAGCTCTTCCTTGCTTCCTGTAGGGAATGATGGATTGCCCTGTTTAAACTAGCATTTCTAACATGAAGCACATGCCCACTGGCTCCTTCCAGATTTCGTGTGTTTATTAAATTTTTTTTCCAAAATTAGGTATAGTGACAGTTGATATACTCTTAATGTATGTGAACAACTTCAAGCAGGTATGATTTTAATTTATTATTTGAATGATAATGGCCATTAAGGATTTTTTTCCCCAAAATTTTAAAACAGTTTTAAAAATGAACAAGCATCTTATATGGGTTTTCAAACTCTTTCTCTTTTCTTTCTTTTTTTCTGTAAATTATTTATCTATTTTTGGCTGTGCATGGTAGGCTGTTCTCTAGTTCTGGAGAGTGAGGGCTACTCGCTAGTTGCAGTGTGCAGACTTCTTGTTGCAATGGCTTCTCTTGTTGTCAAGCACAGGCTCTGGGCACCTGGGTTCAGCAGTTGCAGCTCCCGGGCTCTGGAGCACAGGCTCAGTAGCTGCGGTGCGGGGCTTAGTTGCTTCACAGCATGTGGGATCTTCGTGGATCAAGGATTGAACCTGTATCCCCTGCATTGGCAGGCGGATTCCTATCCATTGAGCCAACAGGGAAACCCCAAACTGTTTTCCTTGAAAGCTTAAAGGAACCTATGTTCCTCAACTGCTAAACAATAAATTACTAGCTAAAAGAAATTGTGTATGTATTTTAATATTTTACCACAATTTCTGCCTCTATACTAAATTCAGCATTTCAAAACAAATAAGTGGCTCCATAGCTTTTTTATCTATATCCAATATCAGTTGTAAAGATTATCTATAGCCAGAATTTGAAGACACATTTAATGTGTTACCTATCTACCAAATATTGTGGCCAGTTTGATCAATATTGTTACCTTAAATTGTGTTTAAGATTATCCTCAAATAACTAAATAATTTTTCTTGAAAGAAAAAATGCTACCTAAATGCAAAATATTATCATATATATCCTTTTATGGAGAAGGCAATGGCACTGTACTCCAGTACTCTTGCCTGGAAAATCCCACGGACAGAGGAGCCGGTAGGCCTAGTCCATGGGGTCGCTAAGAGTCAGGCACGACTGAGTGACTTCACTTTGACTTTTCACTTTCATGCATTGTAGAGGGAAATGGCAACCCACTCCAGTGTTCTTGCCTGGAGAATCCCAGGGACAGAGGAGCCTAGTGGGCTGCCGTCTATGGGGTCGCACAGAGTCGGACATGACTGAAGCGACTTAGCAGCAGCAGCATGTCCTTTTAAAAATTACACTTTAGCAGCACGAAGAAATGTGCACTTAAAAAATTGGATGACAGAGAATCTGTCAATAGTACTAGATATGTGAGTTTAGTTACAAGTATGATAAATCTAAAACAAAGAAAACTAAGATTAAATGTGTTATCACATAAATATATGATATTGCTCAGTCTACATTTTGAACACTTGATTGAACTCTGCTCTAAGTGTGGATAAACATTTAATCTATTTTTTGCTAGTGATATTTAATTTCCAGATCACCAAGGCAAAATAAGGACCAATTCACCTCTCACTGTAGAACCGATACCTGTGGGAACATCTGTACAATATGACATAAAATGTCAAGCAAGTAAAATGAACTCAATAAGCACATTGAAATCACCATGTTTTTCAAAAGATGTAATCCTCAGTAATTTTCTAAAAAGGCATCGCCTCTTTAGGATTCTTGTCTGGGTGATGATGTACTACTTTTTTGGAGCAAAGACCATCATGCCATTTTCTGTTTTAGGCCAGAAGGAAAAATCATATGAGGACAGGGTCTTATGGAGTTTCACTGACTTCAGTTTCCTTGTAACCTTTACTTTCTTCTGTGGAGTTAACCACACAGGCTCCTGGTCCCTGGGCAGGCAGTCTATTCCTAGTCTGGTTCTCCATAATCTTTCTTGTCCAGAGTGTCTTGGCCTCTCACAGAGAACCACTCCGTGTGAGGAGCTCCTTCTCATGCCAGGATCTGCAGTGTTATCATTTTCCCTTGGGACAGAGCAGTTGTAGGTATGGAATGAGGGGCCACAGCTGCTGCTCCACTTCTCCTGGTGCCAGCTGCAGGCGGGAGATGGTACCCATTGCTGGACATTGCACCAGCAGTCTGGGGATTTGATGCCTGGCACACTGCCACCCCCCCACCCCCATATAGAGGCTATAATACAGTCAGCCGAGAGCTGTTAGATCAGACATTTTCACCCATTTTTTGTTTGTTTGTTAATTCTGGAGTACAATTTCTCTTTGTTTAATAAACTTGGCTATTTTTGTGATAATAGCACCCCACTCCAGTACTCTTGCCTGGAAAATCCCATGGACGGAGGAGCCTGGTAGGCTGCAGTCCATGGGGTCGCTAAGAGTCAGGCATGACTTAGCGACTTCACTTTCACTTTTCACTTTCATGCATTGGAGAAGGAAATGGCAACCCACTCTAGTATTCTTGCCTGGAGAATCCCAGGGACAAAGGAGCCTGGTGGGCTGCTGTCTCTGGAGTCGCACAGAGTCGGACACGACTGAAGTGACTTAGCAGCAGCCACAACTACTTTATATTTCATCTGCAACAGTTTTGACAGCAACATCTCTCTGTGAAGAAAGCCGTGAGTCGTGACATGTCAGGGTGTTCTCCTTCTACAGGAGGGGGGCCAACTGTTAATGGACACCTCAGAAAAGTTCTTCAGAGACAGAGATGAAGACTGGACATTGAATCCATTTGCCCTTGACTTGTTTGGGGCCTTTGCAGCAGGAGTTTTCTTGACTTTCACCACCTTTTATAGAACTCACAAATGCTACATGACATTGATTGACTAAGCCTGGAGACTCAATAGAGAAGTTATGTTTATCACAAAACCTTCAGGATCACATGAAATGTCATCAATGTCAGCTTATTATTGAAGAAATGTAAAAAGTAGAGCATTTTTAATTTCTTACCCTGAATCTTGGGCTTCCCAGGTGGTGCTAGTGGTAAAGAATCCACTTGCCAACTCAGGAGACATAAGAGATGTGGGTTTGATCCCTGGGTCAGAAAGATCCCCTGGAGGAGGGCATGGCAACCCACTTCAGTATTCTTGCCTGGAGAATCCCACGGACAGAGGAGCCTGGCAGGCTACAGTCCATTGGGTCGCAAAGAGCCGGACACGGCTTAGCGACTAAACCAGCAGCATAGCTGCATTCATAAATTATTTTCCACGGTTGGTGCACAGTGGAGTAGGACAACTGGAATTCCAGTCCAGATACAGACTGCTGATCAATAGCTTTCATCACCGAGATGGGCTTTGGGGCTCTAGCGCAATAAAATGGCCCTGGAGCTTATGATTCACTCTTGTTACCTTGCCAGAATTATCTGTAGGCTTCAGCTTGGATCCTGTTCTTCTAACTCATAGCTCTTCTTTAGAAGCCACACTGAATCAAATAATTCCCTCTACTTTTCTTTGAAAGCAGTGGGACACGTTTGCTCCAGGTGGAGGTTGGGGTCAATCAGAAGACACTGACATCATCAGGCTGCCTTCCTCCTTGCAGAGTGGAGCTTACCAGCTGCCAAAGGCTGCCCCTGTCTCGCATAAAAAGCTAAAAATGGATCCAGCCGAAAGAACATGATCTTACTGCCCACCACCATATGAGGCTCAGAGACCTGGAATAAAGTTGCAGTAGGGATGGCCCAGTCTCCGACCATCACAGTGAACCTGTGTTGCTAAGCGCACGAAGTTTAGATGGTGCTTACCCTTGATCACTATCTTTGATGGAGCTGCCAAGCCACAGCACCAGCACTTCCCTAGCATTCTCCAGAACCCTGGTTGAGAAATCCTGCTTTGGACAGTTAGCTGTAGCACAGAGTTTTCTGTATTGAAAAGTGAGGTGGAAGTAATGGCCCCCCAAAGATGTGCATATGCTAATCCTCAGAGCCTGTAAACATGTACGTGGCAAAGAGCTTACGTTAACGACCTTAAGGTAGAGACTATCCCTCAGTACCTTTTTAGGCTGTGATGTGCTTAGTTGCTCATGTCTGACTCTCTGCGACCCCATGGACTGTATAGCCCTCAGGCGGAGATTCTCCAGGCAAGAATACTGGAGTGGGTTGCCATGCCCTCCTCTAGGGGGTCTTCCCAACCCAGGGATCAAACCCAGTTCTTCTGCATTGAAGGTGAATTCTTTACAATCTGAACTACCAGGGAAACCCAAGAATACTGGAGTGGATTGTCTATCCCTTCTCCAGGGGATCTTCCTGACCCAGGAGTTGAACCGAGGTCTCCTGCATTGCAGGGGGATTCTTTGCCTGCTGAGTACCAGGAAAGCCCCTCTTTTTTAGCCTTTATTGGCTTTATGGACAATTAAATTACAAAAATGGCAAATGAGACAAGGTGGTTAAAAACATGTACTCTAGGACCAGACTACTGTGTAAGAGAACAGGTTACTTAACTTTTCTGGATCTCAGTTTCACTTCTAAGTAAATGGGACTGACATTAACACCTATGTCAGAGTTCTTATGTGGATTAAATTAGTTGATACATACAAAGAATTAGAACAGTGCCTGGCACATAGTAAGTGTTCTGTAAGTGTTGAATATTTGTTATTTATGCAGCACTTCCACATAGAAGAGCATTTGTTATTTTTGATCCTTTTCCTAGAACTAAGAGCAAATTAGTTAGTTCTAGTTGGAAAAGCTTAGTTTATATCAAATGGTGTATGGTCATTTCTTATCCTGATTATAGTCTTCGTTTTATGAGTGTAATTACTTTTTCTCATATTACTTTATATAGTTGAATATTTCAGTTTTACATTTAGAAATCTTTTAACGTAGTGCTTTGATGTCTAATTATCATATGGTTTTACTTTTGGTACACAAACATGCTACCTTTCTCATGTAACCCAGGAGCTATAGCTGGTGTGGTATTATACTATTATTTTATCTTCTTTCATGCACCTGTCATGTAAGACAGTGCATCTGTATATATATGTATTATATATATTGTCTAGCCATTTGTCTACTAGAACATAATATAACCTTTAGAGCTGTGAAATTCAAAATTCATTTTTAAAAGATCTGTATATTACTAATACCACACAATTCAATACCATTATCCAGATTTGTCTTTCAAGTTGCTTAATGTGCAGTCAATAAGACAAAGCCGACAGTACATAATTGTGGTTAGAGATGTTGTTGTTGTTGAGTCGCTCAGTCATATCTGACTGTGACCCCGTGAACTGCAGCATGCCAGGCTCTTTTGTCCTCCAGTTTCTCCTGGAGTTTGCTCAGATTCATGTCCATTGAGTTGATGATGCTATCTAACCATCTCATCCTCTGCTGCCCTCTTATTCTCTTGCCTTCAGTCTTTCCCAGCATCAGGGTCTTTTCCAGTGAGTTGGCTCTTCACATCAGGTGGACAAAGTATTAGAGCTTCAGTTTCATCATCAGTCCTTCCAATGAATACTCAGGGTTAATTTCCTTTAGGATTGACTGGTTTGATCTTCTTGAAGTCCAAGGGACTCTCAAGAGTCTTCTCCAGCACTGTAATTAAAAAGCATCAATTCTTCAGCACAGCCTTCTTTATGGTCCACCTCCCGTATCTACATGACTACTGGGAAAACCATAGCTTTGACTGTATAGACCTTTGTCAGCCAAGTGACACCTCTGCTTTTTAATACACTCTCTAGGTTTGTCATAGAGTTTGTTCTTTCTTCCAAGGAGCAAGTGCCTTTTAATTTAATAGCTACAGTCACCATCCACAGTGATTTTGGATCTCAAGAAAATAAAGTTTCCATTGTTGGAAACACTGTTTCCATTGTTGCCCCATCTATTTGCCATGAAGTGATGGGACTGCTTGCCATGATCTTCGTTTTTTTGAATGTTGATTTTTAAGCCAGCCTTTTCACTCTCCTCTTTCACTTTCATCAAGAGACTCCCCAGTTGCTTTTCACCTTCTGCCATAATGGTGGTGTTAGCTGCATATCTGAGGTTATTGCTATTTCTCCCAGCAGTCTTCATTCCACCTTGTGTTTCATCTAGCCTAGCATTTTGCATGATGTACTTTGCAGATAAGTTAAATAAACAGGGTGACAATATACAACAGCCTTGTCACACTCCTTTCCCAATTCTGAACCAGACAGCTGTTCCATGTCTGGTTCTAAATGTTGCTTCTTGACCCACATACAGGTTTCTCAGGAGACAGGTAAGGTGATCTGGGTATCCCATCTCTTTAAGAATTTTTTCTTAAAAATTATGGATGAACAAAAAAAGGCGAAGGGATTTCAGCACAGGTAATCTAGCTGGAACTGAGACTCAGAGTGTGTAGTAGTTAGTGATACAGGGAGAGAGCATCTTGGAAACTATCATGAAATAGCTTGAATAGTTACCATTCTATATCATTTGTAGTCTTCAATTATAGTCAACTTGCAGATAGTCTTTCAGCTTGAAATCACTGCCTTTGTATTGCATTGTTAGAAATATATTTACCAGTTAGATTTTAATGTGGTCTGAGGCAGAAGAGTTTGCTGGTAACAAGGAAAGAGATGTCATCCCATTGACTCACTTCGACTAAAAGAGCTAGATGATTATAGATTATGAAACTAATTCATCCAAAAGTAAAACTAGTTTTAATGTTCAGTTAGGAAAAACATGGTGGCTGCAGCCGTAAAATTAAACGACACTTGGCTCCTTGGAAGAAAATCTATGACAAACCTAGATAGCATATTAAAAAGCAGAGACATTGCTTTGCCAACAAAGGTCCGTATAGTCAAAGCTATGGTTTTTCCCTTAGTCATGTATGGATGTGAGAGTTGGACCATAAAGAAAGCTGAGTGTGGAAGAATTGATGCTTTTGAACTGTGGTTTTGGAGAAGACTCTTGAGAGTCCCTTGGACTGCAAGGAGATCAAACCAGCGCATCCTACAGGAACTCACTCCTGAATATTCAGTTGGAAGGACTGAAGCTGCAGCTCCAGTACTTTGGCCACCTGATGCGAAGAACTGACTTATTGGAAAAGACCGTGATGCTGGGAAAGATTGAAGGCAGGAGGAGAAGGAGACGACAGAGGATGAGATGTTTGGATGGCATCACCAACTTGATGGACATGAGTTTGAACAAGCTCTGGGAGTTGGTGATGGCATGCTGCAGTCTATAGGGTCTCAAAGTGTCAGACACAACTGAACAACTGAACTGAACTGGGAGAAACATAGTCTCAAAGAAAGAAAATCTGTCATTGACTTTGGATATTGGATAAGAAACCACTTTTCACTGTCAAAAAAAGAAAGAAAAAAAAAAAAGCCATAATCAAAGTAAAAAAGACAAGGGCCTAACATCCTTAATAATAGAAGTAAAAAGTTTGAGTTGCATCAACAAAGACCACAGGCATATTTAAAGTCTGGGCAAAAAACATGAGCAGACAGTACACACACATACAGACATACAAAGATGTACAAACAGTTCTTAAACATGGGAAGAGATACTCTAGAACTACTTTAACTCTGAGGATGACGGATTTTTATCCACTGCTGGTGAAAGTACAAAATAATACAGTCCCTTTGAAGGGGAGTTCAGGATGATTTAACAGTAACAACAGAAATACACATTTATTCTCAGGTCCAGCAATCTCACTTCAGGAATTTATTCTCAAGATATACCTCCAGTAATATGAAGAAAACTTTGCATATGTACCAGGTTGTTTATTTCTGTATAATCTGTAATAATAAAGTACTAGAACCAACTAACTGCCATATGTAGTTGGCTGAGTAACACTATCGTGTACTATAGATAATAGTTAGGAAAATCTCCATGAACTGATGATTTTTCAGAATATGTTGTTATATAAGTAAAGTATATCGAGGCAATTCACATTGGCAGAATAAGGAGGAATATCTCATAATTTTCTGAATAAATCTCTTCTTGGACTTCCTGGTGGCTTAGTGGTAAAGAATCTGCCTGCTGGTACAGAAGAGATGGGTTCAGTCCATGGCCCAGGAGGATCCCACGTGCCCATGTGTCACAACTATTGAGCCTGTTGTCTAGAGCCTGGGAACCACAACTGCTGGAGCCTGCATACTCTAGAGCCTGTGCTCCAAAATGAGAAGCCACCACAGCGAGAAGCCCTCGCGCCACAACTGGAGAGTAGCCTGCACAGCAGTGAAGACCCAGCACAGCCAAAATTAAAAATATTAATAAATAAAAGTTATTTTAAAAATTCCTTTAAGTCTCTTCTTGATTTTTAAAAATTCTAGCAGGCTAAAAACAGAACACTTCACTGGATGTTTTCTAAAGGATGCTTTGAGCCAAAATCATCCTTTAGCATTCCTTTTTAGATCAAGAACAAAACGTGTTTACTATATCCTCTTTCCATCAACATTCTAGAAGTCTTAGCCAGTGCACTAGGACCAAAAACAGAAATATAGATAAAAATTATTTGTAGGTTTTATGAATATGTATGTAGAACATACAAAACCACCTTTTGCATAGATAAATAGAAATAGTAACAAAGTTTATCAGAGAAATAATAACAGAGTTCCTGGATGTGAAATCTGTACATAAGAACAGATTCTGTACACTTACTGTGATCATTTTACAATATACAAGTAGCAAATCATTACATTGTGTACCTGAAACTAATATATTGTATGTCAATCATAGCTTGATTTTTGAAAATTACATACCAAAAAAAGGATTTTATCTCTATAAGCAAGCAACAGTTGCTTAGAAAATGAGATATATTTTAAATTTATTTTTAATTGGAGGATAATTGCTTTACAGTATTGTGTTGGTTTCTGCCATACATCAACATGAATCTGTCATAGGTACACATACGTCTCCTCCCTCTTGAACCTCCTCCCATCTCTCACCCCATCCCAACCTTCTAGGTTGTCACAGAGCCCAGGAGTTGAGCTCTGCATCATACAGCAAATTTCCACTGGCTCTTTTACATATGGTAATGTATATGTTTCCCTGCTACTCTCTCCATTCACCCCACCCTCTCCTTCCCCACTGTGTCCGTAAGTCTGTTCTTTCTCTCTGTGTCTCCATTGCTGCCCTGCAAATAGCTTCATCAGTACCATCTTTCTAGATTCCATATTTATGCATTAATATACAATATTTATTTTTCTTTCTGACTTACTTCACTCTGTATAATAGTCTCTAGGCTCTAGGTTCATCCACCTCATTACAACTGACTCAAATGCTTTCTTTTTGTGGCTGAGTAATATTCTTTTGTATATATGTACCACAACTTCTTTATCCATTTATCTGTCAGTGGACATCTAGGTTGCTTCCATGTCCTAGCTGTTGTAAATAGTGCTGTAGGGGACACTGGGGTACATGTGTCTCTTTCAGTTACAATTTTCTTAGGATATATGCCCAGTAGTGGGATAGTTGGGTCATATAATAGCTCTATTTCTGATTTTTTAAGTAATCTCCATACTTTTCTGTATAGTGGCTGTATCAGTTTACATTCCCATCAACAGTGCCAGAGGCTTCCCTTTCCTCCACACCTTCTCTAGCATTTATTGTTTGTAAATTAGAAAATGAAATATTTTGACATTTATAATAGTATCAGAAAATAACAACATAGTTTAATAAATCCAACAAAAGAAGTATAAAACCCATTTGAAGAAAACAGTAGAAATTTATTGAGAGAAATTAAGAAGTCTTAAATCAGTGGAGAGATATATTCCAGTTCATGGGTTGGAAGAAGCAATTTGTAAAGATGGGACTGTTTCTAAAATTGAGCAGAACTTCACCACAGTCCTAACAGTGTTTTTGTTGTTTGCTTTTTTTTTTTTTAAGAATTTGACAGCTCTTGTTATAATTTACATGGACATGCAAAGGGCTGAAAGTAGTTAAGACTTGAAGAATAATGTCAAGGTGGGAGAATTCAAATGTTGAGACTTTTGTAAAATTATAGTTATCAAGACACTTGTGGTAGTGATGCGAAGATAAACAGTCCAGTGAAAGAATGGGGAGCCTGGAAACAGACCCACTTATTGTCAATGCAGATCCTTGGGTAAGATGACAGTCTATTAAATAAGCAGTGCTGGGACAATTGAGTGTCGATGTGAAATGAGTGAGATTGGGCTCCTACCACATGCCATAGTAAAAAATTAATTCTACCTGGATTATATAATTAAATGTGAATGGCAAAACATTCTTATAAGAATACCTTCATGACCTTGGAGTGGGGAAAGATTTCTTGAATAGGACACAGAAAGCACTGACTATAAATGAATTTAGAGGCTGAGAGATTTGAGTACATTAGCATTTAGAATAAACAGAAAAGGCATTCTAAACACGCAGGACCAATATTGGTGTTAAAAGTCGAGACTAGCTGTTGTCTCTTTGGGAGAAAGAGTGATCTGGGTGTGTGTTGGGGGCACAGATCAGGCTCCTAGGACGCTGGTAATATCTTATCTTTCCTGAACATATTACCATTGAATATAAAGGGTTTTTTTTCTTAAGGGAAGCCACTGAAAAATTATGTAAATTAAAATATCCAACAAAATGCTTACATCAGAATATTAGAGAACACCTACAAATCAGTAAGAGAAAGGTAAATATTTTGATAGTAAAGTGGGGAAAATAATTGAACAGACACTTCAGAAAAAGGGAAATCCAAATGCTTATTTTTAAATGAAAAGGTGCTCAACCTTATTAATCATTGGAAAAATATACTTAAAACTAGTTTGGGGACAAATTGAGAAAGTAACATTGACATATATGTATCTACTGTCATGTGTAAAATAGATAGCTGGTAGGAATCTGCTGTATTGCACAGGGAGCCAAGTCTGCTGCTCTGTGATGACCCGGGGTGGGGCCATGGGAGGCTCAGAAAGGAGAGGATAAATATATAATTATGGCTGATTCATGTTCTTGTTCGGCAGAAACCAACACAACATTGTAAAGCAATTGTACTCCAGTTAAAAAATGTAAAAAAAAACCCCTAAATTGGTGTTTCTCCACACCTGAATTGGCTAAAAAGAAGAATCTGACAACTCCAAGCATTAGTGAGGATGTGGGACAATGGGAATTGTACTCTGAGTAGAAATTGGCATACTCATTTTGGAAAATAGTTTGTAATTACATAGCAGACATGGAGGTACTACACCATGTGACTCAGTAATTCCTCCCTTTGGAAATGTGTGCTTTTGTGTCCAAGAATGTTTATAGCAGCAGCATTGTTAACAGTTTCCAAAAACTTGAAGCATCTCAAATGCATATCAACAGAAGAATGGATACAAAAACTGTGGTATGTTTATACAACCTATATACTATACAGTTATAAAACTGAACAAATTACAGCTACTGACAGCAGTTTGATAAATCTAAAGTTCAAAAGCAGGCAAAACATAATTATACAGGGATGCTTTTTAGTAGTGATTTTAAAGGGTGGTGAGGAGGAATTCAAAAGAGCATTCGATGGGGAGAGAAGGGAGCTCCTGAGGTCATGCTTTATGTTTTGACCTCAGTGGTGGTTACATAGATGCTTGCTTTCCAACTTTTCATTAAGCTGTGCACTCAATTATTTGCTTTTCTGAATATGTGTTAGATTCACAATTAAAAAAATTTTTTAAATGGTTAAGTGGGTGCAATAAAGACCTTTTATCGTTAGTGTAAGAAAACCTGTGAATATTGAAAGTGTGTTGATATATGGCAAAATATTCCACGTGAGAAAGTTAATGTTACTTCCGAAATGGTATTAAATACTGGTGTGATGTCCCGTTTTGGTTTTTTGCTTTTTATCTTTGTACCTTTTCAATAGCCAAAATTTTCTTTAACCAAGTATTACCAGTTAAGACTCTTAGATTTCTATAGTGATTTTCATGTCCTAAAATTCCCTCATTGTAAGTGTACAGTTCAATGACTTGATAAATCTGTAATATTGTGCATCTATCAGTTTGATCCAATTTGAGAACATTTTCATTGCCCTCTAAAATTCCCTCAAGCATGTTTGCAGTCACTAAATGTATTTTGAATGTGGTAAGTTGATTGATTCATGTACTTCAAATACTTAATCATTAAAAGTAGGATAGGACTTCCCAGGTGGTCCAGTGGTTAAGAATCTGCCTGGCAGTGCAGAGGACACGTGTCTGATCCCTGGTCTGGGAGGATCTCACATGCCGTGGAGCTCCTAAGCCCATGCACCACAGCTTCTGAAGCCCACACAGCCTAGAGCCTGTGCTCTGCAACGAGAGAAGTCACTGCAGTGAGAAGCCCACACACCGTGGCCAGAGAGTAGCCCCTGCTCGCCACTAGAGAAAGCCAGCGTGCAGCAATGAGACCCAGCACAGCCCAAAATAAGGAAATAAATTTTTTTAATCTTTAAAAAAATTAAAGCAGGATAACACATTGTTGGATAGAAATGTGAAGAATGTCAGCTAATGTCCTTTATAAATGTTAGGTTGTATAATTTTTGGTACTATATACATATTAGAATCAACTTTTGTTTGCATTTGTTGCTCGCCAGTTATTTGAGATAAATGAACAAACTGTACAGGTGATTTCTTTCTTCATACTGTTTTCTCTCTGGGGAATGCTCTTACGTGATTTCGGGTGGTTTTTCAGTGTTAAAAACTTTAATCAATTTATAGAAAAGATTTCAAACATACAGTTGCTCTTGTGGTTTTATGTAACATTCTCAGCAGGACTGATTTCTGACAGAATAGATCATAAAGAATAGGATGAAGAAAGCAGTGGGAAATGAGACTGTCAAGTTATTCAATTAAATGTATAAATATTAAGTTATAAGTTATTTCCTCCATTAATAGTAAATGATTTGTTGATTGATTCTGGTATTAAATTTTTCAAGCTTTAGGAAAATGTAACAAATGTTTAAAAAGCTTTTTCTGTCTTTGTTCTACCACTTCACATTGAAATATGGGATATATTATATATATAGCAATAAATGTGAAGTGTAAATATTGTATGAATCTATTACATACATTATTAATTACATGTCAATTTGTAATTCAGCTTCCTGGAGTGGAATTTTTAACAAACTTGAGTTAGTAATTTATGCTTTCGTGTTAAATATGGAGTATGGAAGTATAGATATATTTTATGTATAATTAAGAATTTGAAAAGAATAACATCAAGTGTTTGGGAGTTTTGGTAACCAGAATAATGCCTGCCTAGTTACTAAGCCAATTAAGAGCAAAGCAATATCTTCTCTATGTTGTTAAAATATTTACCCTGGAATTATTGGTGGAACTCATTTTTATTGCTGTTTCTCTGCTGCCAGGTACTTTATTACCAAGGTTGCCATCAGAACCAGGAATGACGTTACTCACTATCAAGATTGAGAAAATTGGCCTGAAAGATGCCGGGCAATGCATTGATCCCTATATCACAGTTAGTGTAAAAGGTCAGTAACTGCATATACCTATCTTCTCTCTGGTGAATTTTAAAGTGTTGCTTCTCATTTGGGACTTTTGGGGGGTTTGTGAGGGGGTTTTATCTGTGATAATTCATTTAGTTCATTTTATAGTGAGGCAAAATTCTGGGAAGATGTAGTCATCATTCCTTCTCCAAACATTTGTCAGAGATTTACAGAAAATATTTTCCTGTCCATAACTTATACTCAGAGTTGCTTTTGGTTTTTTCTCTTTGTGTGTCTTTTTATTCTTCCACATTCCATCAGGGTGCTGACTACACAGACACACTGTCTTTTATAGCAGATACATCCTTCAGGAAACAAGTTAAAGAAAGGCCCCCCACTTTCCAAGGATGTGTGGTTTTCTTTGCAAAGCCCAGTGCTCTCTGTTTTCCTGTGCCTCCACTTCAGGCCCTGTCATTCCTGTCCAACAGAGGTTTGTACATGGGAGGGCGGTGCAGAGGTGGATGAGAATCGGCCTTCAGTGAATCATGAGTGGAGATAGGGAAATAGGACGCATACATAAACTCTGCACCCTGAATATATCCTGCAGGACATTAGACAAGTGATATATTTTTTAATTCTTAACTATGTCACTGTCATTATTAAGCATGATTACTCCTAGGATTTGTTTTTTTCTACTGTTCAAGTTGGCAAACTGTTTATTCCTTGAAAACAACTTTTTTGATCGTTGGTTTAAGAGGGAAACTGCAATGGTTGAATTCTTTTGTCATTGCTAAGGTTTTTATACAGCACTTTACTTGTAAGGCACTCAACAGTCTTTTAAAAATAATTATTGGGTGACTGGGAATGAAACTGTCATACTATTATTCAGAAATAACTGCGTAGTTAATTCAATCTACAGTTAATAAACCTACAGTTTAAGACAAATCAAACAGATGTGGACTAAAATTAACTGGATGGAATGCTTACCAATCATAGAAACATTCAGACCCATGGGTTCATTAGTACCAAGTAAAAGCAAAAAGGATTTTGGCAACAAAGAAGAATTTTGACATGAAAACACCATGATCCTCAGCACTGCTGCTCTGATGCTTTAGCCTCTGGTTCTGTGGGCTCTCATCTGCCTGTCTACTGCAGAGTATTTATACACTAGGTTATTTGATAGGCCATTCATAAAACTGAATCTCTCTCTCAAGAATGAACACTTGTAAAATACAAAAAAAAAGTAATGAAATATAGATATTATATTACCTTTGCATATGGTTGAACTCAAATGTGTTTTATGTAAATATCTTCAGGAACTGAAGTAATCAAACATACTCTCTTGTTTGAAGGTCCCTAAGATGGGTCCGTTGAATAATACATAAACAGTTGAGTGATCATTAAATGAGTCTGTGTTAGATTTTATTAAACTGGATGATTCCTGGCTCCAGAAATTACAGCCATATACCCTACATCGTGTGCCATCTGGTTATTGTAAATCAGCTTATGTTGTAGCACATAGCACCAGAATTTAAGTAATAGACATAAGAAGTGTTCATTCCTGGCAAGGTTTCGTTGGCAGCTGTCGTGTCCACTGTTTGGTCCTCTGACATGAATACAGCAGGGTCATGCTGCTGCTGTTCCATTTACAGGCCTTCCCATGCGTGCACCTGGGCGAGGTTGGGAAGTAGGGGTAGGGGCACCACTGTGGTGTATTACGTCCCCAAATGCAAATCACAAAACTCACTGGCCTCCTCCCCCAGAAGACACCTCTTAGCCAGAAGGATTCAATCCCATGATCTGTAAGGAGGCTTCCTTCTCCATCCATGGGGTCGCCCACCCTGTTCTGCACCCTCCACATGACCTCAGAAACCAGTCACCTTCAGGTATCTGCTCACCCTAGACACGGGTTTCCGTCAGCCTGAGAATCTCCTCTCAGCTCTCGCCTCTTCAGGAAACACAGCCCATTGTGGTTCCTTTGCAGTTTTTAAGTCTGTGTGTTTGAGGGCTCTGAGCAGAAACTTTATTTCCTCTCTAGATCTGAATGGCATAGATTTAACCCCTGTGCAAGATACTCCTGTGGCTTCAAGAAAAGAAGATACGTATGTTCATTTTAATGTGGACATTGAGCTCCAGAAGCATGTTGAAAAGTTAACCAAAGGTTTGTGATGCTAAAAGTAGAACTATATTCAGAATTTGACTCTTCCTTTTCTCCGACTTTGAATCTGTTGTGTACAGTGCTGTCGTTTTAACTGAAACTAATGCTGGTGAGCATACTTCATGCTGATGAGCATTTCAGTTATTCTTCCTGTAGGCTATTCTCATTTTACATCTTGCTCTTATAAATGCCATGAAGTATAGAGCTGTGCATACCATAAATGCAGGAAATATATTATCTAGAGATGATGCAGATGAATAATGAATTTTTTTAATGATGGTATCATATTTGAACTTTAATGTTTCCAAATATGACTTTACTTTTGCATTTATTCAGACCTCAGACACAATCACAGGGACAAGGAGATATATCCATAGCTGAAGAAATGTGATCTGCTATCTTAGAAATCTGTGAGGATTTTTAATAATAAAATGCCTCTATTATTGCTGTGGAAGGGAGAAGAGAAGCTACTATTTTGTGGACATGGCAGGGTCATGCACCTAGGGACAGAAGGCCACTGGTAACCTAACAACTGTGATCCTGTGTGTTGGTAGTAGATGCTAAATATGCCCGCCTTGGGAGTTCCTTGGTGATCCAGGGGTTAGGACTTGGCACTTTCCACTGCCAGGGCCTGGATTTTAGTCCCTTGTCGGGGAACCACGTGGTACAGCAAATAAATAAGCAAGCCCATCTCCCCCTCGATCACATCCCTTTGCCTCCTAAGCAATATAGGTTTTTCTTTCCTTGACATGCAGAGTGCTTCATTTGGACCCAGGCGCCAGAACTGCACACACATTTCTGAACATTGTGAAACTTCTAGTCAGTTGGTAGTTTTGTCATCCATGAAAGTGTTAGATGTATGTTGATTGTCTATAAAAGCAAAGCAAGACCCAGCACCACTCTGATTAAGGCCATGTTAGTAAGGAGTTGGTTAAGAATGAGAGCCCGGCATCCTTCTGTCTCTTTCCTTGCTTTCATTAGAAATTAATTGTTTTTTGGCGTGGATGAGGCAACTTATTCTGTTTGTAGTGTTTTTCTGTAGGGAGGTGGAGAGAGCTTATCTGTAGGACTCTGGGGAGAGAAAACTGTTTTATCACCACTTGCTCATTGTGTGTGTGTTTTTTTTAGGGAGAGGGGTGGGAGTAGGTCTGCTTTCTAAGCATCTTGAAGTGCTGTCTTCACAGAAGGACTTGTTATTCCAGGAGAAACAAAACAGGGCTTTGGACACTGAAAAATGTATTAGGAAGTAGTTAATATTTAAAAACTGAACCAGCACATGATTTATGTTGTTCAAACTTAAAAACACCCCAGATACTGAATTTTTTAACTTTTGAGTTTTTAATTTGGGTGGGGAAAAACTAAGTTTGGATTTTTTTGATGAGCTCTTTTAATGTGCCTTTTCTACTTAATGAGTTTCTGAGTAATGTTCATACTTAACAAGTATCTTGTGTTCTTTTTTGTAGTATTTAGTGTTTTCTGTTCTTAATATTTTATAATTCTGTGGATAAACTTATTTGCATTCTTGAGTCAGGCTGGCTCAAGTTTTGCTCTACTTTGTAGAGTTGGGTAGTACAGACACATGCCCCTCCTTTAGGTGCAGAAGAGGTTGGGGGTGACACAGTCAGCTGTATCATCAGAGACATCAGTCTGACAAAGGTTACTTTGCTGTGACCATTATGACAGTTGTTGCTTGTTCACTGGCCTCTGGTGATGAGAGAAAATTTTTTGAGACCCTAGAATGGGCTGTCTGTGGCTAATGTGTTTTGCTTTAATTCCTTAGGTGCAGCTATTTTTTTTGAATTCAAACACTACAAGCCTAAAAAAAGGTTTACCAGCACCAAGTGTTTTGCTTTCATGGAGATGGATGAAATTAAACCTGGGCCAATTGTAATAGAACTGTAAGTGATGCACATACAGAATGAGTACTAAGGAGTGGTGGCTAGTATCTCGTCTTAGTGTGTGACCTTGGAATCGATCGCTCATCAACGGTTTTTCTGTTGTGGTTACAGATACAAGAAACCCACTGACTTTAAAAGAAAGAAATTGCAGTTATTGACCAAGAAACCACTTTATCTTCATCTGCATCAAACTTTGCACAAGGAATGATCCTGACATGAGTATCCTGGAACTTCTGTGAATCTCACCACTCCATAGAATCCATCATTGCTCTGTGTAGCATATGCACCCATCAACAGGCAGGAAGCAACCCGGACCCAGGCCGGCAGGCCAGAGTGAGTCCATTACAAGCTGTAGCACAGAATTCAAAGTCCAGCGTCACTGACATAACAGACTCTTTGGATACAGGCTTATTGTAGATCTTGAAACGTTTTCACTTTCCTATTAATTGTGCAATTAATAGTCTCTTTTCTAATTTACCACTACTCCCGCCCAACTTCCTGGAACAACACTGTTGTGGGTGGGATGTGCTCATCTTCAAACGTAATACAGCAATAAGAATGTGCTAGAGTTTACACACCTGTCCACTTCTGCTCCAGTATGCTCTTTAGCTTTCCGAGTTAATGTCAGACTTTGGGTTGATGTGGGGAGAAGAGCATGAGACTGCTAGAGGAAATGGGACCAATTGTGCTGCCCAAGGTCAGTCTGGAAGTTTATAGGCTGTTCCTTAGAGACAGCCTCAGTTCACCCCGATCTCATGGTTTTCCTGCCTAGAAATCGTGTGCCTTGGCCAGTCTCCCACATGGGAGTATTTGCAGGTTGTAGCTGGGATTTTTCCAGATGACCAGATTGTTCTTTTGAAAGTGAGCATATTTTTAGTCACGTTGATTAGCTTTTTTCCTACATCACATTGTTATTCTTTCTGATAGTGATTCTAGGGTTAATGAAACCATCTCAGAATAATTACAAATTCTTGGTGGGTTTATAATGTCTTCTAAATCATGTAATCTAAAAATAATTTGAGTCAGATGCTAATGAGATACTGCAGGAATAACTGCTGTTTTTCTGACAACTGATTGTGAAACCTTAAAACCTGCATACCTCTTCTATAGTGATGAGTATGCAAATCTGAAGATATTCTATTTTTTTTTATATAGGTAGATAGGATTGCCATTTATTTCCTATTTAGATACATTGACATTCATCCATATGGAAATATGCAGGTCATTAGCTTATTATAATTTGACTATTTACATTCTTTTGACTTAATAATGGGGCCTAAGTAAAACTTTCATAGTACATACACGGTGGATATTTGATACACAGAACATGAAGATTTGGGGTGGGCGTTCTGTGGGTTAGATGTGGAGCCCACATATTTCATATCACTATTTTAAATGACCAACACTAGAACGAGCAAAATGCAGTGCCAGCACTTGGCCTATTTTTAAACTAGTGTAACAAGCCTAGTCATACCATTCAGTATGTTTGCTTTTTAAAATAAGTAACCATAATTCAGTTCCAGCTGTTACACTTCAAGAGACCTCGTCTCCACTTTCAGCTGTCTGTCCAGTCAGTTCTCTTTACTATGATGATGTAAAAATTCTCAACAAAATTGTCTTGCCTCTCATCTTCATTAGATTAATTCCAAAATCATTCTACCCACAATTATCTTGAAGGGATGAAGAATTTGCCTTAATAAATTACTTTGTTGTTCATGCAGCTCTTATAGACTGTGAGTTGTCAGCCCACCCCCACCCCGACCCAGCGTGTAAGCTCCTCAAGGGGCAAGAACCACATTTTCTCCGTGTCGTGTACATTTTCTGAGGTGCTTGGCAGCACTCTGTACCCTGTGGAGTACTCAGTACCTTTTGTTTGATGTTGCTGACAAGACCTAAAGATAATCCCTTAAAAAATCTACCATTAAAGTGTAGCAAAACTGATACATTGTTCTCTTTTCTCATAGACCGTAAGACATGAATATCAGTGATTGTTTATGTCACACCTGCTGTCATTCACAAAAGTATGGTTTAGATGAACTACAAATGCCTCTCATCAGTATTAACAAAAAGCTTAGATGGAACAGAGTGATTAGCTTAGCTCTGTAATTCAGATCTGAGTAACAAAATGAATTGACACAGTAGACACAGAATACTCCACATCCCACAAATTCAATAAAAAATATCAGCTAGTGAACAATAACCACTACTATAGCAGACTTTCCGGCTGAAATATTGCTGCTCCATAAAAGATTATTTTAGCAACTAAGCCAAGAAAACAGCTGCAGGTGAGTTCTGAATTAGATGTAATTTTCAAGATTGGCCAAGCCTGGTGTCGCTGAGGAATGATGACCCCCACACCCTCTCTACATTGGCAGCTTGCCTGGGCCATGTTGAAGTGGTACAGAGAGGGTTCTGGGAGGCAGCGGTGTTGGCAGGATTGGGGCCACTCAGGCCACACTTAGAATTTCTCTACAATTTACTGATTTTTCAATAATATGAAATATAAAATGAACACCAAAAAAGGCTTTAGAGGTAAAGAAAAAAAAGACTCCAGATTTGATTTTTAAAATAGATTTAATGTACCTTTGCTACTTTATTATCTTCCTGGTATAATCTATATTAAAATATTAAGTTCTGAAATTATTATTCACCATTATTTCATGTCCTGAAGAGACTGATATACTCAAAAGCTGTATTTGTGACAATTTATTTTCCTGGTTAAAAATAACTTGAGTTTTCCTCCTAAAATTTCTATTTTGGATATTAAATAGGATGTAAAGATGGAATTTCCTTTTCCTGAAAAACCTCTTATATACTCATTATGAATTTTGGAAGACTTGTCTTCCTTCAAAGGCCTTTCACTTTAGTATTAAGAAAAGGTTTTTGTTTCAAGTGAAGAATTTACTGTTAAGGTATTCTTGGTGGATTACTCTTAATGGTGGCAAGTCATGGTCTAGATATCATTAGGTTCATCACATAGAACTCGAGAGAATGGGAGAGTATGATCTAGCTGTGAACAAGAATGTAAACCTTTTGTAATTCTGATTTAATGAAATCCGATTCTTAAAATGTGCTTAGTTACTAGAGCTGAAGTGTCATAAGTTAGGACTTAGAAATAGTGTTTAAAAGACATTGTATAGTAATGAGTGTAGTAATTACGGTGTATTCCTCGATTCTCAGATCTTTTTGCTTTTAAATGTAAGTGCCAGGATTCAAATATTAACTTTGTAGCAGTATCAGTCAATGAACAGAACTGGGTTCAGCCCATGGTTGCTGACCTAGGGCCTGTTACAAGGCTTATAACCCTAAATCATCTCATAGTATTATACATGCTTTGGTCTTTTTTTGCCATATTCCTTGAAAGCCAGTGGCAAGGGATAGGAGAAATAATAAACTCTACATCTTTTAAAAGAAATTTTCTTACTTTATGGTCGCAACATATCATTTTTTCTGTTACGTACCCTTAACACAATAATAGTAAAAGCAACAGAACATCAGGTTAAAGTCTTGTTACATGTAAACTCATACTCAGAAAACCACTCAAGTCAAAACCAATCAGAGTCACGAGAAAACACGTGCCTGCTGTCCAAACAGGCCTGGTGGCATCTCTGAAGCAGAAGGCAGGCCTCAGTGGTGATGCTTCCCGGTGACTCTGAGGCTGAACGCCTGAGCAGCGGCCAGGGAGCGT
>NW_011494889.1:1027228-1039223 GCF_000754665.1 Bison bison bison | reverse complement strand
TGCTGCCAGGTCACCATCTTCAGTTTTGGGAGCCTGAGCTTACGTGTTTCCAAAAGGGTATAGATCTCAGAAGAAAACAATCCAATGAATCAACAGACACTTGGGAAATGTTAATAACCAAATTTTTTATGAACTATTACTACAAAGAACTTAAGCAAGAGGGGAGATAAAATTTTAGTGATCTTTAAGTAAACATTTTTAGCGTAACAGCCTTTGCGACCAGATATTTTTAAAAAATCAAGCTTATAAATACCATTGCTCTATATTCAACTGGTGTACACTAAAAATAGGATAATAAATGGAAATACATGTTCTTATAGCATTTCCACAGGAAATGTTCATACTTTTCACAACATTCTAAATCATTTAGCAGTAACATATGCTACATGAACTAAAACACAGGTATTTTTTTATTGCACATTTCAAAGTTGTAAGGAGGCTCCAGCTTACAAGATGGTTTTTTATTTTAGGGGGGGAAATGATATTTTTTTAATTGTTTGGCTCAAAAATGCACACTGCCAGGGCAGCTTAGATTTAAAAACAAACCTTTTAAAATCAGCTTTTGGATTTTGAAGCCAATGAAAACCTTAACTGTAACGAATAGTGCACAGTCTACTTTCTCTCAGACTGAATGTCCAAGGTCAGTTATGGGCTCTGTTTTAAAGCCGGTGAGCAGTCCTGGCTAGTGCCCTGAGAAGCAGGCGGGGGCTCATCTCTGGAGCCGGAGGGTGGTAAGTCTCTTGCAGCAGAGGAAGGTGGATAATCCTGGGGCCCATGATTGGGGGGTGGTAATCGGGTACCAGGAAAAAAGTACTCTCTTGGGCCAAGAGAGCCTAAAGGTCTAAAAGGTGCATGTCCTGGTGGTAAAAATTCTCGAGGGTCGAGAGGCAGGTCCCGTTTTCCCGGTGGAACGCCTGGTGCATATTCTCTTAAGCCTAGCGGTGGACGCATACCAGGACCTGAAAAAATTAAAATTAAGTCATGTAAATACATACGAACACACTTAAATTTAGACAGTTCCCGGTATGTTAATCAATTTCTTATACCCCTGGAAGTCAGGTGGTGGCTCCCGACTTTACTGATGAGGCAAACAGGCTCAGCAAGTTTAAGTTACATGCCTGTGGCCAGCCAGTCACAAAGCAACAGAGGCTGGACTTCAATATCGCTCTACCTAGCTGGTGGTTTTTTCAACTATACAATTCTGCTGTCTGTATCTTGTAAGAGCTTGATTTGTACTCAGAAATACAATGCATCATACCAAGATGACAGATTATGAAATAAGGGTTTCACTGTAAGTAAATTTTGATAAAGGAAATCCCATAGTTACTGTGTCAATTAAAAATGCACACAGGAGCTCAGCATGGACCTACACATGCCATCAAAATCAAGGTGTCTGCCCTGCTGGGAAAGGCCTGCCAGCTCCACCTAGTTGAATTCAGCAACTTTCGACCTATTAGCTGTTACATTCTACCTTCAACACTTCCTTCCTATTTATTCCCAAGGTGGGTAGTGATGGCTTCATCTTTCCTTTTATACTCTGTGACCCATTGCTTATGCTTCTATTATGGTGATTATAAGTTTTATGTTGTATAATGTATGTATTTGTGTCCTACAGGATCCCTTAAGCTCATGGAGTTAGGACAGTTAATTCTATCCACTACAGAGCCTAGTACAAAGCCAGAGATGTTCAAGCAACATAGCAGAAGTAGTATTTCTGACTTTCTATGAACAGTCCCCCTTTTCCCTGTCTACAAGAGATTCCTCCTGTGCATCTCAGTATAGGGAGATGATGCAGCACCCCTTGAGTCCTAAGAAACTGGTGGAAAAGTTCAAATGTATCAGCCAGCTTTACCCTTTCATTGCACAGCCCTGCGACAGCAACTGTTAACATTTTACTAGGGACTAGAATGAAAAGATGAACACACTTTACAAGCCCATTACTACCATTCAGTCATCATACCAAAGGGTGGAGGGAGTGGCCGAGGTCCGAAAGGCCCACAGAGTTGAGGAGGTGGTCCATATCGGATGGGTGGCAGTAGAGGGCCTCCCACAGGGGAGCTCATGAGGGGTGTCCCTGGAAAGGGAGGGGGCCCTTTTGCAGCCATACTAACCTGCAAAGCAGAAGTAATGAAAGTTGTGAATTACCTGGATATAATAGATAAAAGCACCAACACCATAAGAGCTAAAACCCACTGAGCAGATGTCAGACACTTGTCCAAAGAGCCAACTAGTGCAACAGAACTCCACCCCTCCTCTCCATCCCCGAGAGCTCAGGCAGGTTAAGAGAATGTCAGAGGAAGGAACCCTTTCACCGTAATCATATTATTGCTTGTATGTGCAAACAGAGAGGAAGCAAGAGGACTGTCAAAGGATATTAACAGAGGCAATTCCCAACTGAAAAATTCACCATACCACACACACTATAACCTGTGTCTAGGGCAGCCCCTCCCTCTTATCACCACAAGAGCTCCTTTTTCCATATTAAGAACGGAAAGAACAATAAGGAAAAAAATCCATTTTCACACACATGTAATAAAAGCTACTATTCAGAGTACCTTCAATTTCCTTTCCTATGTTATAAGATGTCATCTTGTTTTAAACATGAGGGAAAAGCAGCACAGAAGAGTATTAGATATTTGCTGAAGGTCACACAGCATATAAAGAGGCTGAGTTAGAATTCACTACAGGGGGTCTGACTCCAAGCCTGCACTCGTCCTCCTCTGCCTCCCTTCTGTCAAAGGAAGCTCCACTCTTTCTGAAGTCTGCCACTCCAAAGGGGTCTTGGGTCTTCTCCAGGTTGCCCTGGGATAAAAAGAGCTCTCAAGCAATGTGTCCTAGAGTCCTGCCCTGGAAGTCGAAGGAGTTCCACACAGAGACAGTGCTATATATATACGAGTTCAGCAGGCACAGCTCTAACAGCCACCCTCATTCTCCAGCAACATCATCCTTTGTACTACAAAATACTAACCTGTACTTCCCTATGGGAAACTGGGTTGGAAATTCTCAATAATGAAAATATGTATCTTGATTTCAACACAGTAAAGCGCTCTGAGGTATAATCATAGGACTCACTAGCTGTCACAGCTATGCAAGTTGCAAGAGAAGACCCTTATGTGAACATAATTTAAGGCTGCTGCTGGGAAATGGCATAATGGGTAATTAAAGATTTCCACTATTCAGTATTTCACTTACAGCAATCAACCTCTGTTACCAATCTGTAATTTCAGATTATTCACAATACGGCACAGGGTTTGCCTAGTGTACTACTGGAGATATTCTTAAATAGCATACTTCCAAATATGATGAATTTATGTAATACATAATGAACTGATTTGCCTTAGAGCTCTCATCATTGAAGCACATACCGTATAGCGTTGGAGTGATGACTTTTTCACATTTTTTTAAGGTTATTTACAATAGATGCTCTAAAGAGATTAATCACTTAACCAAAACAGGAAAAAGGAGTAAAAACCAACCAACCAGACTTCAGCGACCCAGAAACACTTCAAGGTCATAAGGTCAGTATCGCCATGCAATTTTAAGCAAAGCAGATTAGCGTCATGCTCCTTGGAACTTTTCTAGAAATACACCAAGTAGAAAATGCAGTGTTGCTCTCAACCTCTAAGTACTTACTGATACTGGATGCTCAGCCAAAGAAGGAATGCTGGGAACTGAAGGGCCTTCAGGCTCTTGGGGAACAGTTTGCTTTTTCAAAAAATAAATGAGATGGTACAGATAGACACATAAAAGGGAAATGGATAAGGCAAAGAGAGGATGTTGTAGAAAAAGTTACATGTGTCCGGAAATACCTAATAACAATTCAAAATGACCGCAGATTTTACCTTGCCCTCATCCATCACCTTAGAGGGCGAAGAGCTTCTGGAGCTGCTGTTCACTGTGGGAGCAGCGCCGGATTCTGGATCTGTGGGAAGCCAGAGAGCAGACTTAGGCTTGTTCTGACTTGTATACGCACTCTGAGGACTACAAAGGCCTTCGCCCACTTCCTCCACAATCTGAGACTCTGTGAACACACTCAGGTCCCTTACCAGAGGCAGAGGGTTTCCCAGATGCCTCAGAGGCCCATCGAGGTCGAGGGAGAGGCCCATCCACTGATCCTTGAGAGAGAGGTAACAGAGCCCTTGCATGAATTTTTCAGAATAAACCAATTGTGGACAGGTCAGGGTTCAGTTCTACCTAAAGCAAAATTTTAAACGGATCTCCCAATACATATGAGGAGAAATCACTTACAGTTTATGCACAAACCTATAGAATTAAAACAAGACCTATGTGGGACTGAAAGACCTGCACGCTAATAGCACCAGCACAGTCAGGTAGTTCAGGCCGCCGGCAACTGTTTAGACCTTTCTGTCTATATGTAATCTGACTTCTGTATCTTAACAAGTATAAACACATTTATGATTAGAACTAGACTTAAATAGCATTTCATATTAAAGTAATGAGTAGTATATGTACACTGCATTAACTATAGAGTTTAAGGCTACTTTTATAATACTCAAGAGAGGAACTCAACAGAAATTTAAAGATAAAGGTTTATACTTCACAACAAAAACCTGAAAAGAAACAATAATCAATGATACTTTTATATACACTATATATAAATGTTTATATTTGTTTACATATATGTTCACATATAATAAATACAATAGTATCATAATAGTAAATAAACGCTTTTTGTTCTAAAGCAGATCTAAAGTAGACTATTTACTCACCAAGACTAATTAATCCTTCTCTATATTGGACAGACCCAAATTCTCAACTGTTGCTTACATTAGCAACAGAATTCTCAAAGAAGGAAAGAACTCTTGAAACAGTTTACCACAAGGTAACATGGCAATGCTCACCAAATTCACTTCGAGGCATCTCTCTTCGATTAAGCGTAGCAGACAGAGGTCTTGCGGGCGGGTCTGCCGTCAGCGGTGGGGAGCATTCTCCACCGCTCACAGGAGATGGGCCAAAAGAGCCATTCTGGCTCAGGGGACCTGCAGACAATGAGGAGGAGTTTGCATTTTAACCTTTTTTCTTTAGTAAGTTCTTGGGATTATTTCTAGGGCATCATAAATTTACACACATATTACAGAAATAAAAAGTAACTTAAAACACATTTTTCACCAAAATATAGACTGCTGCCATTTAAAAGTACTCCCTACCTCTCCGTGGAGGGTTTTGTGTGTTGGGTCTTCCTGGCATTGGTTTTACAATCACAGGTTCTTCTTGCATCATTGCCATCTTTTGGGTTAGTTCCAATAATCTTGAATATAAAGAAAGAATAGACTTAAATATGAAATAGAAAATTCCTTACTGGATATCATGGCACAGCCTTTAAAAACTCTTAAAACACCCTGAAAATATAAGTTTTAAAAACACATACTTATGTCTCAAGTTGGCAGCTTCTCTCTTCTCTTCAGCTATAGCTCTTTCTGCAGCACGAGCTTTGAGCTATTGGGAGGAAAAAAATCCAGAATAAGCTGTGATAGACCACATAAAATAAAGAAAAGAAAAAAAAAATCTTACCCAGTTATCGTGAGCTTTCTTCTCATGAGTAGCAATCTGAAAAAGACAACCCATCAAAAAATATGTTCAAGGATTCTGTATAATAGCTATTTTAATAATCTGTATCAGATAGCAAAGAATTCTGCCCTGTAGGGCAGTATAATTTACCTGGTTTTTAAATGAGCGCTCTGTTTTCTGTAGTTCATCCTCCATTTCTTCAATTCTCCGCCTAAGGGTTAAACTTCCTTTTATTATTTAAAGCGCAACTGCATAAAATTTTACACAATCTTACCATGTTCCCTTTAACAACTGTACCCTTTCAGACATTACCCATACATACAAAAACACATTTTTCCTGGTTATAGGAGCATATTGTGATTAAAACTAATACCACATAATTTCCTTCTTTATTATTTAAGAGCTGGAGATTCTGAATTGATACATTATAATTTCCTTAACTGCTCTTCATATGTTCTCAAACAATCCTGCTATAAATCTTTCTCCAGAAAGCTGTATCTCCTTTTAATTATATCCATAGGAAATTTTCCAGAGCTATGACTACTATCATTTTAATGATTTTTAGATACATCATACAGCAAACTGCCTTCCAAAAAAGATTTCGCCAATATATAAAACCACTCAGAACTGCTGGCATGAACCAAGCTTCCTCAGTCTTGCTAGTATTGGGTGTAAGGAAATTTCTGTTAATTTAACATTTTTTCCTTTGTTAACTTAAAATTTATGTTTTCTCATGTTAATGTTTTGACCATTTATTTCTGCTTTGGTGCTATTTTTGTTCTACACAGTGTAAAACAGTTTTGTTTTGAAAAAATGCCTACAGTAGTTTCATCAGCCACTGACACCCTTCTCAGAATCTGAACTCACTTGTAAGTTTTCACTTCCTCTGCCGCCAAAACCGCCTTTTCATCTGCAGCTGACAGCCGCTGCTCTCTTTCTTGCCGATCATACTCTTCTTGACTCAATTTCCTAAGATAAAATCAGTTGTCAAATGAAGGTGCTTCTCTTTTTTCCCAGCATTCTGTCTAAATGTCTCTAGGTTACTTTCCATCCTTTCCAAAACATATTCATACAAAGTCATAGGAAGGAATTCAAACCTGCCACTTAGGGATAAAAATCACTCTGCCTGTTGGCAACACTTGCATTTTTTAACTTTTCACAATTCTCTACTCACTAATAAATGAAACAAACAAATGGAAAAAAATGCTGCATCCCATGGGCAAGTTTCTTGTGTTCGAGACAATGAGAGCTCATTTTACTTCAATATGGAGAGCCAGGGCTGATCAACCTAACACAATCAAGCTTACTAGGATAGAGCAGGGGATAATTACGGCTCTTATTTCTACCATGGAAAGGCCTGTAATTACTTCTCTTATTTCAATCTTGGAAGGACTATTTTTCAATCCAGACTGGCACCATGATAATTAGTCCTCAAAAGCCTTTTAGAAAGTCTTCCAACTGTGCAATTAACCATAGAACACTTCCACACTTCAGATGTGGAACTTCTACTGTGTATGTCAATGGAACTATGATTAGAGGAAAGAGGAAAATCTTAGAATTGGCAGTGACTATTGGATAGAAAAAGAATCTAAACTATCCCATAATCAGAGTATCATCTACAGAAACTGGTTTTAACTTTCAAGTTCAAGATATTAATATACTATAACAGAAATTTTAATGGTAGCAACATGTGATAATGGTTTTAAAATGCTTTTTTTTACCTTTCTAGTACTTTGACTATAGTTCTGATTCAAAAGAAACTTGAAACTTAGTTTCTATGAATCAGAAGCATAATCAGAAAAAACACAGTAAAAACAGTAATCACAGAGAAAAAGAGATATATTCTTTTGTAACTGTCCATTCAATATTTCAGCAAGTGTCTTATGAATGGCTAAAATATACTGGTTACCTAGTAAGATGCTAAAGATAACAATATGCGTGAAGTACTCTCCCTGTACTAACAGAGTGCACTATTGAGTGCAGTTTAGCAGCGCACTTAACCACAGAACAATCCTCTAACTCTGGCACAGGAAGAGATGTGAGAAAACTGGGTCTTGAAGAAAGATCACAGACAATTTTCCTTCCAGGAATTGAATGACTTAGTGTGAGAACATTAAAAACATTAGACAAAACATTAGACAAAAATATAAAGAACATGCTTGAAGGCATCAAGCTAATACATGAGGTCACAATCCAATAAAAAAAGGAATCTCAGAATTACAAGTAAGCTTGCCATCTGAAGTTACTTTTCCCCTAGGTTGACCCATGCACTGAAGACAATGAAGAGATATGAGGAAGCTGAACAGAGTTCAACAGATTCCTGGGGGCACAGAAAACAAAGCAGAGCTAAGGGGTTCCAACAAGGGGCATCCTAGTAAAAGCCTTGGGTTATGTTGACACTAGAAAGAATTGTGTACTTGGAGTACCAAACAAACAATGCAGTGTCCTTTGAAGGAACTAAGTCATCTCTGATCTTTATTGCTGACTGGATTAAAGTAATGGCCACCTGCTAGAAACCAACTGTTTTTTTCCTTTAGGAAAATAACACCATCTTAGGCCTCCAATTCCTTCTACAGTGTGCACCACTCAATCAAAAATGCCTAGGCACCCCACAAGACACTGTCATTAAAATCTGAAAGACAACAGAAATGACTCATTGAGGATCCACATAATGGAATTATCACACAGGCTTTAAAATAACTGTGCCTTATATATTCAAGGAAGTAAAGATTACAAATTTCAGCAAAGGATTAGAAATATAAAACTAAAACACAGTAACTGATGTTAAGAACTCAATGAATGATTTTAGTAGCAGACTTGATAACTGAAGTGAGATGCCAGCACACTGGAAGATAGGTCAGAAAAAAACATACAGAATGAAGCAAATACAGATGACAATGTAGGAGACACAGGGGGAAGTAATTTTAAAAGATTTAAATGGAATCTCAGAGAAGAATGAGACAATTAATATGTGGATTAAAAACCCAAAAATTCAGCAGGTGTCAATGACCTCAAACAGCATAAATGCAAAACAGATTGGGGGTGGGGGGGTGGGGTGGAAGGAGAAGAGAAATGAAAACCAAAAACACCCATACCTAGGCAGCTCCTAATAAAACTGCTGAAAAACCAAAATAACAAAGACCACAAAGGCAAGGGAACAGGGAAAATAAGAGTGATACTAGATCCGTGAAGAAACTTTAAAACCAGGAAGAAATTGGTTATCTTTAAAGTGTTGGAATTAAGTAACTTCAAATATCCCAGAGCCAGCAGAAGATCCTGAAAAAAAGGAGTCAAAATAAAGATGTATTCACACAAAGATAAACTGGCCACATCTTTCACTAAAGGATGTTCTTCAAGTAGAATGAAAGGGATTCCAAATGAGAGACACTGAAGGTGCAGGGGAGAAGGAAGAACTACCAGCAGACCTCAGAGATACTACAGGTTCAGTCCCAGACCACCACAATACAGCAAAGAAAGAAAGGGGCTTTTGGAACTGTTTTAGTCTCCCAATGCATATGGAAGTTCTGTTTACACCGTACTGTAAGTAGTGCAACAGCATCGTGTCTGAAAACCACATACAAGCCTTAACTACTGAACACTTTACTGCTAAAATACGTAACCATCATCTGAGCCTTTATGACCATTTTGTAATAGTAACATGAAAGATCACTGATCACAGATCACCACAGCAAATATAGTAATAATGAAAAAGTCTGAAATACTGTTAGAATTACCAAAATATGACACAGAGACATGAAGTAAGCAAATGCTGTTGAAAAAAATGGTACTGACAGACTTGCTTGACTCAGGGTTGCCACAAACCTTCAATTTCTAAGAAATGTAGTATCTGCAAAGCACGATAAAGCAAAATGCAATAAAATGAGGTATGCCTGTAAATTAAGTGACTACCGGCTGGAAAGCACTATAGTGGACAATAAAAACAACTTGTGGAGTTCAAATATACAAAGAATTAAAATGCAGGAGCATCTAAGTCAGGATGTCTATTAATTTAGTAAGTCCAGGATGCATGCTGTCGTCTTTAGAGTAATTACATGAAGACAATTAAAGCAACCAATAACTACCTAGCTTACACAGGGGAAAAGCAGAATTCTGAAAAATATTCAAACAACCTAAAAGACACAAAGAAGAAACAGAAAAAAGAACACAGAACAGGCCACCAAATACAAAGAAAATATCAATATGCAGATTTAAACCTTAACAGGTTTAAATACATTATAATTAGGAATGACATTACAAGGAAAAAGAAGAAATTACATTATAAGGGAAAAATGAGTACTCTGAGTAGTCACCTACTTCCGTCACAACTTACTCTAGAAAAGATTTTAAGGCACATAACCATTTGAACAGGCAGGAGATTGCCAGGTGGAAATAAAGTAAAAGGACATTTTTACTGCAGAAAGGCAGTATGTGTAATGACAAAGAAGCTCAGAGTGGCATGAAGAAACCGTGGTCAGGCTGCTAAGGCAGCATCAGGAGTCGCAGGAAACGCACCTGGAGAGGCCGCCCAGGATCACAGAGGGGCAGTGCCCTGTGCGCCTGCTGGAGAGTTCAAAATTGATCCTGAAGGAACAGAGCCTCCTTGACAGATTTTAAGCACGTGACAACATAAAAGGACTCATAGTTTGGGAAGTTTGTTCCAGCAGCTGTAGACTTTGGAAGAGGTATAAGAAAGAGAAACTGGAGACAGGTGACTAGTTAAGGTAAGGGGTGGCAGAAGAGATGATTCGAGTTTGAGCATACACAATGGCTTTGCGGATGGAGTGCAGTGTGTGCCCTGACATGTGACTGAGTGGATGCTGGAGAGTGCCGTATCGTACTGACTTTATGTATCATAAAGGCAACTGCCATTCAGCTAATTCAAATGACTACCAGTGTCAGAGAAGTGCTTTTTAAAAAATAATAATAACGAAATGAGAAATATTTGTCTAAAGCAAACAGTTACAACTGGACATGGAACAACATCCAAATAGGAAAGACAGAACATCAAGGCTGTATACTGTCACCCTGCTTATTTAACTTATATGCAGAGTACATCATGAGAAATGCTGGGCTGGTTGAAGCACAAGCTGGAATCAAGATTGCCAGGAGAAATATCAATAACCTCAGATATGCAGATGACACCACCCTTATGGCAGAAAGTGAAGAGGAACTAAAAAGCCTCTTGATGAAAGTGAAAGTGGAGAGTGAAAAAGTTGGCTTAAAGCTCAACATTCAGAAAATGAAGATCATGGCATCTGGTCCCATCACTTCATGGCAAATAGATGGGGAAACAGTGGAAACAGTGTCAGACTTTATTTTTGGGGGCTCCAAAATCACTGCAGATGGTGACTGCAGCCATGAAATTAAAAGACGCTTACTCCTTGGAAGGAAAGTTATGACCAACCAAGACAGCAAATTCGGAGAAGGCAATGGCACCCCACTCCAGTACTCTTGCCTGGAAAACCCCATGGATGGAGGAGCCTGGTGGGCTGCAGTCCATGGGGTCACTAAGAGTCGGACACGACTGAGTGACTTCACTTTCACTTTTCACTTTCATGCATTGGAGAAGGAAATGGCAATCCACTCCAGTGTTCTTGCCTGGGGAATCCCAGGGACGGAGGAGCCTGGTGGGCTGCCATCTATGGGGTCGTACAGAGTCGGACACGACTGAAGTGACTTAGCAGCAGCAGAAAGCATATTAAAAAGCAGAAATATTACTTTGCCAACAAAGGTCCGTCTAGTCAAAGCTATGGTTTTTCCAGTGGTCATGTATGGATGTGAGAGTTGGACTATAAAGAAAGCTGAGCACAGAAGAATTGATGCTTTTGAACTGTGGTGTTGGAGAATACTCTTGAGAGTCCCTTGGACGGCAAGGAGATCCAACCAGTCCATCCTAAAGGATATCAGTCCTGGGTGTTCATTGGGAGGACTGATGTTGAAGCTCAAACTCCAATACTTTGGCCACCTGATGCAAAGAGCTGACTCATTTGAAAAGACTCTGATGCTGGGAAAGATTGAGGGCTGGAGGAGAACGGGATGACAGAGGATGAGATAGTTGGATGGCATCACTGACTCGATGGACATGGGTTTGTGTGGACTCCGGGAGTTGGTGACGGACAGGGAGGCCTGGCGTGCTGTGGTTCATGGGGTCGCAAAGAGTCGGACATGACTGAGAGACTGAACTGAACTGAAAAAGCAAACCAGGTACTTAGAGCTGGCCTGAATAAAACTTGGAAAATCTAAATTGATTTCTTGGTGAGCAAAGAATTAAGAGAAAAAGTCAGTGGTATGGTTTCAATGTTTAACAGCATCTGGCAATAGCAACCAAAGCATTTGGAAAAGATTAAATTTCCTTAGCAAAAGAAGCTTTCTCACAGACTGCTATAAACACCAAAGAGTGAACTACAGGAACAAACACAAATAGCAACTGCCACCAATAAGCTACTTGTATAGAGAGTTCAGGTAT